>NW_008592126.1:5878-82551 GCF_000691845.1 Merops nubicus | reverse complement strand
GGGCTGCCCTGACCCCAAACCACTGCAAAGGGATAGAAAGGTACTCGGTGGGAGAGTATAACAGCCCCAGTAGGATTATAACAAAGACCTCATATTTGTTTTTCACAGTCATATAATTTGTAAGTGGTTGAAGGAATTTTATACAAATAAATTATACCAAACCTAAAAATGCCTTTTTTTTTTTTTTTTTTTAATAAAGATCAGCCATGTGTAACTTCTGGTCAAACAATATTTCAGAATGTTATCAATACCAAAAAAAATAAAAACAGAAAAAAAAAAAAAAAAAGATTCAGGAAGAAGTTATGCTGCAATAATGACCCTAACTGATAGGGTTTTTTTCTATTGAAATATTGGTATTTCACTCAAGGAATTTACCCACAAGTCTTAAAATATTAAAGAAAAAAAAAAATTTTTTTTTCTTTCGTTATAAATATACCAGAGGTCCTTTTTTATCCTCCCTATGATTAATAATCTACCATGTTCTTCCACAGTGAAGACAACCTGTCTTGGCTCTCCAGTCTTTGTTACACTCTGGAAAAAAAAACAAACACACAAAACCCTGTAGTGAAAGCTAGTGCTCCAAATATTACCTCACCCAGTTTAAGGAAGAATTACATGCATAATCCTGCCCTCTCCTGAAATGCTAAATTTTCCATATTTCTGAAAAATCACCAAAAGTAAATTCTACATATGAAATTAATTTCTTATTTGGCTCCTTATACATTTTCTACCCAAAAAAAAAAAGAAAAAAAAAATCACCTACATGAAAAAGTAACATTTACCAAAATTGGTTCTGGTGCCAAAAGCTTTAACTTACATAACAGAGATTCAAGGTGAACTTCTGCAGATGTAGGAAAGCAGAATCAGGTTTTAAGATCTCTCACAGCTTCCCGATATTTCCATCTAAACCAAAACTACTACAATCTAACTCTTTATTTCTTACAGAGATACTAACTGAGGCTTGAGCCAGGACTTTGCCCCATGGCTATTTAGAAACTGTTCAGTCTAGCTAAACACTTTCATTACGTTGGTTTTGCAGGTATGTTTCTTAAAAGCTGTAAAGTAATAGCATAACTTTTTTAAGGAATGTAATTTTCACTGTGGAATGGAGCAAAATTCCTCCCCTGAGGTAGTTATTATCTCACTGAATTTAAAAACAATAAACTGAAAGTTAAAAATAAAAGAAAAGGGAAAAGGTTGAAGAAATAGGTGGAAAGGCATAGAAGCTTTAGGCGTTCTGGCAAACTATTTTGACACATAGTCCCAGTGGTGATGAGAAATTTTTCTGTGTCTTTTATAAATTTTTTTACATGCCAGAATAAAACACATAATTGAGGCAAAGTTGTAGAATAGCATTAAATTAGTGGGTTTCTTTCATTAATGCCTGTGAGCATGCAATGATGAAAATGGATCATTCTAATACACAACTAGCATTGGAAAACACAACAGAATGTGTCCCTGCCCTGCAGTCTGCTACACGTACTTCATGCCTGTGAGTAACCGCTCCAGGTGTAACACAATATCCCAAGGTACTTGTTCTACACTTTGGATTACATACATTGGTTTGGTTTGGTTTTTTCCCTGAGTCTGGTGACCTACGTTTACAGCACATTACATCAAATCCAACAGACTACTCCATTAATTGGTCTTGGAATGAAGCATTCAGCTATATGTGCCTTCTACCTTGTCCCCTTATGATTTAGATAAAAGACTTGGTGTCGATTAAGCAGGTAAAATATACTTTATCAAGGCATACTTTCCAACAGAAACTGAACTTCACTGTCATTCATCCAGACAGTCTTTGAAGCCAGCAGAAGAAACTTAATGCACACTGTGCTCCTGATTAAGAAGAGTGAACATTAGAAACACAGAAGTTTTTTAAACAGATTCAAGAGTCCCTGGAAACAGGTATCTACAACCAGACAAGCCTTACATGCTTCAGTTCACATTGGGTTCAAAAACAAATTCTGTATTTCTTTTTACACAGTTTGGACTCTTGCCTGAAGAACCAAGTTCAATTAATTTAAATCTCTTAATTAAAAATTCACATGTAAAATCAGGAGAGGCTGTTGTAACATGAGGCAAGACAGAGCCAGATAAAAATGAGGCCAAGTTTAACTAAAAGATGCAGGCACACATGTCAAGATGCCTTGTGTACAGATTTTCTGCCTGTATTTAAGGGTCCTGCAAAGCATATACACGTACATGGAGATCTTATAATATCATCCCAAGTCAGAGTTGATTTCTGTGCACAGATGAGATGTCGGTCATGGTTTGACCTTTATAGCTAAATCCAAGCTTAGCTGCAACTTCTATATGTTAGTTCAATATTGGCTGTTTTGCATTTACTGAAATTTTGATCTGGGCACAAAACGCAACAAGAAAGAACAACAATATTTTCACTTATTTTCCCTTTGTTTTCAGAGAGAAAAAAATCTTACAGGATGTATTAGTTTGTTTTCATACTAATGCCATTAGTAAAATGTCATTTTGATTTGAACCATCTACAACATCCTAAAGAAAAAAAATTCCATTTCTGTATACTCACAGGCTGATCTATGGTGTATATGTATATATACACATAAATACGTATCTCCATCTCAGAAAATTTTTCACTAGCTGGTAAACTATGTAATGCTGTTTATATATGATCATGGCTTAATTAGCTACATAATGAAAAGTGCCATGAAAATGCAAAAGGGTTAGGAAGGGCAAAGCTGGAAGAGGAAACTGGATCTTGACACATCTTGGGAATACTGAAGTTTGTATAATAAGGTCAAATTCTCACCTCACATTGATAAATAGACCATTACATAAATAAAAGATTATGTGTGTGGTCCTTATTAGACAAGCTTGCAAGTTCACTGAAGTAGACAAGAATGATGAATGGTTCCTTGAACAGCAGTGGATTAGCAGCAATGCCCCACAGAGAGGTAGCTCAGATCTGCAGCTGAGCTTGTGTTGCAGGAAACCATCACCACCCTTTTATGCCGCTGAGTTGGAAGAATGTTTTCATAGAGACACACATATTTAGGTGTTGGAGAAGCTGCCCCAGGGCACAGAATACTCTCTGTGACAAGCACGAGTGGAAAAAAATACCATCTTTCAGTTCAAAGTAGCAGTTTCTAAAGTGGAGGGCATGGTTCACTTACGAGTGAAGATCCTGCCTGCTTAAAGCTACAGCTCCTGGAGGACAAGACAATGCATCTCAGGAACTGGCTCAGTGAAGGCAGGTTGTTTCTCTGGAAATGCAGGGACAGCAAGCTGAAAACAGTCCCATATTTGCCATGCAAAAAGATTTAGGTCCATGTCAAAAGCAGAGAATAAATTAAGAGGGAAAGTAAAAGGTAGCATAAGCTTAGGCACAGCACCCAGAAAAAAAAAAAAAAAATCATCTGGGATGAAAACGAGTAAAACAACTGTGAATCATGCCCACAGCTACTGATATAGGAGCACTGCAGTGCACAAGGGCCTCAGTTACATGATGCTGAACACTGGACAGCCGTGGTCATTACCAGGGTTATCTGGCAATCCACTGGCTGCAGAACAAGTGTGCTTGCCTGTGCTACTGCTCCAACCCCACGAGCTCTTCTAGATGATCTTAAGAAATCAATTGCTGCACAGAAATAAAGAGGTCTTTCAAATTCCTCATTATCCTATGAAAAGTATCATAAACTCTTCAGTAAATACCTCTGGTATGTGGAATTAAAACAAACAAAATCTGAAATTCAGCTGTATATTTGCTAACTGGTTGAATTACACAGGCAGGATGTAGTCTTCCCTTGGATTCACTTTCTGCCTAGAGATATCTCATGTAAACTGAGATGTACACGCAAAGAAAAACATTTGACTGAGACTTAATTCTTAATTCTTCTTAATTGGGCTCATCTGGTTTACTATTCAGACATCACATAGTAGCTGGCTTCTAACTAGTTTAGAATCAGAACTAAGTTTCCAAATATTCAGGTACTATTGCACTGGAGCCAGAAGTGCTAGCAAATGCTAGACATAACTCAGTGTCTATGCCTCAGCTATCTTTCCAAGATGAGCATTCTCATTCTTTTCCATCACTCCTCAAAACCTAGAAAGCACCAACAGACCACTCCTTTATTACAAGGCTCAAGAGGACTTCACAGAAATTAAACTATTTCTAAAATAATTTAGAAGTTGGACTAGCACCTTATAAATATCAGTGCTAGCTTTCCAAGATCCTAACACATAACTCTGTAAGGTTTTCTGAGCTACTTTAAAAAAAAAAACACCAACAAACCCACCATACCAATAAAGACCATACCATTTAATTCTGCTCTCCTAGTATGCCAGATGCTAATTAGGAGCTGGCCCTCATCACAACGTGGATCCAGATTTGCACTTCAGCAAAAGGCAGAAGGCCACATTCCAACCTAGGATTTCATTCTAGCTGACCCTAATGGCAGTAAAAATCTGCTCAGTTGAGATCTGGATCAGAGTCAAAACTTTCCCAAAAATGTATCTGTGTTCACTTCCTGATTTTTGATTCCAGCTCATCTCTAATTATAATTATTACAGAGAATGTCAGATCTCAGGTTATGCCCTTTAAAGTACTCCCTATAAACAATTAATTAGCTGGCTGCAGCCTTTCTATAAATAGCTTGTACATATAAATTATTCTCATCTGCTCAGACAAACAAAATCCCTGCTCTGTTTTTTGCCTTCTGATTTTCCCTGGTGGACTGCAGCTGTTAGGCACTCAGACACATGTGTGCTCTTCAGATTCAGAGCTAAAAATAAGATTGTGAGGCTAATTGACAAAGTTTTTTTGTACTGTGTTAATGCTTAAGAAGTCAGGTTTTCCCCAGTAAAATATCTGAAAGCAGCATTTCTACCAATTTAACTCCAATGGAGAGCTGCCTCCCACACCAGCTGAAACGCTGCTCAGCCAAACAGCATGGGTTCCTGGGTTTGGGGCATCATGCTATTATGGGACAGGATACATATGGCTGCACTAATTAATTTTGCTGACAAGTCTTCCAAACTCATCCTGTAAGTGCTGACAGGCAAGGGCCAAAGCTTCCTCCAGCAAGCAGGGAGCTACCTCCCCTCTCTAGGTAGGTAGATTCTTTGCTTCCCTACCAAAGGTTTTCCATCCATAGTAGAGCTACCCAAGTGAAGTGCGGAGTCACTCCTCTGCCACGTTCAGGCACAGTCCTGTGACCTGGCTCTGCTTACAGATTAATTGGATTTATACAAAGTCCTCCTTTGCCATGTGCATATGTGAGGTAGGCAGGCTGCTCTAGCAATCAGACCGAAACCAACAACAGTCATAAATATAAAGTGAACCTATATGGGAATATACCAGGACCAGCTGCCAGAACAGTTTCTCTCAGTCTGTACATACCTACCTGCTAGATGTGCATACTCATAATCTTGGTCTCCCTTCTGTGTTGAGACTAAGAAGTATTGGTAAAGCACTTTGGAAGATTGTAAGCCAGTGCAACAAAGCGTTATGATCATTTTGAAACACTAATCTATATCTTTTTCCCTGCAATCTACCATACAGTCATCACTGCCCCCAGCCAGAGAGAAGAGAGCAGGATTGCTGGACATTTTGTTTCACAGCATAATACTGCTGCCATAGTGGGAACAGCAAGGCACTGGGGAGATTGTCCTTGTTTTATGGCCTTCAAGCTCAGATAGGAACCACTCTTGTTATCTTCCTCAGACCCAGCAGACAGAGCCCAGGATGAGCAGAGCTTTCCCAGGCTTGCTGCAATTATGGTATTTCATTAGTCAAGTGACATGTCACCGAGCACATTGCACATCTCTGAGCTCCACAATCTCTTCATGTATTTTTTGTCATTTTTAAGAGAGATCACCAGGAAACCCAAGTGTATGGGCTTTTTATCAACAGTGCTTTAAAGAGCCCCTTTCTGTTTGCATGGCTCTCCAGGAAACAGACTTGGGAGGCCTGAATTCTGCTTTTGGCAGGATTTGTTGACTTGTCTTGGGCAAGTCCCTTTTCCACTGTGTCTTCTGCATAAAGGATCAAAATACAAGTGCACTTGAAATATTCTGAGGTCACCTTTAAGGAGCTGGATTCTATTGTACAAAGATACATCAGCAGATGTTAAAGAAAATGTCCCATTATTTTTATTTGAAAAAACATGGAACCTTTACAACCTATTAGCCTTTATCCTTCCCTCTGAAAAGCTTTTTTGCACCAGTATTTCAGCTGTTCATAGCTGGAGGAAGTTAACAACGTGAGTTTGAACCCAACAAATTGTCACACTGCACTGAAATGTGCTGTCAGCTCTCCACATGTATGCACCATATGGCAAAAAAATGTAGTTATGAGAAGGTACAACTCCAAATCATAAATACATTCATGCCAATATGCTCTGATACAGCTGTATAAAAACACAAAAACAGGGTCACTGGGATTTTTTCTGGTCCTTGCTTTTGTCAGACAGGTGAAGCTTGTTTGCCTCAATGCCTAATAAAGGAGAGAAGCTCATTAAGTGGAAACTGGGATCTTAAGACTAGTCTGAGTCAACCAGAAGAGATAGAAAGAAGGGATATCTCTGTAATCACTCACCTGCCTTAGCAATCACTACTACCACCTTGTTTCTTGCCTCTCTGCGTAAAAATTCCCTGGAGTAAGAAAGCACGTTGTTATGATTGCAAATTAATCATCACAGCCATGTTTCTGGTACATATATGTATTTTTTTAAAGGCAATTAATTATCAAGCTGTCTAGCCAATTGAAGAACAGATGGTTTTGTGTGTATTTTTTTTTTGTATTTGGTTTTTTTTCACATATACCAAGCTTATTTAAGATTTGCAAAAAGTAGACTTGATTACTCGGGCTTTATTCTCTACAGTATTCATCAAACCATTGCAAACAGTAGTGTAAAATGTTACTAAAGTGTATTTAAAATAAATATACTATATTTGCTACGTAATAAATAAGATGAAAACCAACAGAGAATTAGATAGCCATTTGATGCAGACTTTGTGACTGGAGTCACATAAAGGGCTTCAAAACCCGAAGCTCAACTCCGTTTTGCATTAAAAAATTCAAAGAGAAAATTTAACTGATTGTTGACCTCTCATTCAAAAGAAAAGACTGATTTTTCTTAGATGTATAGTGTTTGGGTTTGTTATGTTTTGTTTTCTAAATACTTGCTTCAAAAGAGTCATTTCCACTTTAATAGAGGGGAAGAGTAACAAAGGAAAGCTGCAGTAAATATTATGAGATTAAACTAGGCAGAATAAATTTTAAGGCACATTGCCCCCCCTAAAAAAAAAAATAATCCAGAAGTGAGAGTATTTCTGGAATAGCAGTCAGAAGGAATGACCAGGCAGAGGTGTGGTTCTCTGTTCCCACAGAGTACGTGAACAGAAATGACACCTGGATATCACTGGTAAAGAACACACAGCAAGACAGGATTTTCAAAAACACTGAAAATTGGTCTTATTTCTCCCAGTGCACTCCATGATCATAGCCCAAGCTGGATCAGCGCTGGACAGTTTGCAACTACAATAAGCTCCATTGAAAATGAAGATTTCATTAAAGTCAAGAGTTTGGGAAAAATGAATGCATGTTAACACTTTGACTTTCTCTCAATAGAATTCTGTCATCTCTATTCATCCCCTCTCCTGGGCTAACTAGTTTTTTTAAAAACAAGTGAAAGGATTGAATTTTTTCAGGACATTTGTGTCACTAAATATGTATCTTTATAGAATCCAGCTTTGAAAATGGTAAGGAGAAGGGTTAGTTACTGATATTGCATTCTTAAGTACATATAATCACTGTGTTTCAAGCAGCTTTACCACTTTCAAACATCGCTGTTTATCTCCTTCACTTTTAAGATGTCCCTGACACGAGTTTTTTTTTCTTCTTTGTCAAACTAATTATTCTTTTGACATTTTATATTTTTATATTTCATGAAGGCCCCCAAAGCAGTAATCTCCAAACTAAAAAAATAGTTGTTATTCTGTAGGTGAAAATTTGTCTTTGTTTTTCTATTTCATATCACTCAATAACATGAAATGCCAGTTTCTCCTGTTTACTCTTAGCCCCTTTTACTTCAGTTATTTAAATGGTTTAAAGACTCATGCAAGAAAGACTTATAAAGTCTCAATTATTCTTCATTTATCTATACTAAACTGTTTTACTCAACAATGGAACTTCATTCATTCTAAGTATCATTGTATTAGATTACATTCGCACTGCTAATTTATTGCTCTTCTTTCATCCACACTTTTGACCAATACTAATCTACTCTGTTTCTCATTTCCTAAGCATCTCACATAGTTCAGCGTATTATTGATATTCTGGATTCACATGTTCTAATTTATTTGAGTTTCTCCTAACTACCACTACAGACAAAGGCAGCTTTATGGTAGAACAACACTAATTGGAAATGGAAAAGTGCTACTTTGTTAGATTGTATTATGAATTTCTCTCCCTCTCTCCCCAAAGCAAAGTTGTTCTATTATGTATTTTGGATTACATACCCCAGACTAAAACCTGCATCTGTTTGAGCCTCACCAAGCAAAAGCACAAATCCCAAGCAGAGACCAGAAAAGCCACAATTAGCAGCTGTTGAATTTGTATCAGCTGGTAACTGAGGTAAACCACATCCTTGCCAAGCAGGGTTTATCTTTCCATGCAGCTACCAAGACCTGAATTAAACAAGACCAATCTGTTTTCCAGTTAGCAGTGAGGACGCAATGGGCAGCCACGCTAGGCACTTCCCGGAGGGAGCATCCCATGGCAGCAAGTACGTGAGCACACAAAGCAGTCAGCCTGCCAGAGACAGTGCAGAACTTCAAGCAACAGAGATACTGATTACAAGATTTAAAAAAAAAAAAAAAAAAAAAAAATAAAATTGAGTTTTATTTTAATCCATCAGGCTCCTGAAAAAAGGAGAAGATGGGGTCACAACCAATCCTTTGCCCTAGCACAAAAAGCACATGGCTTAGCAGGGGAGGTTCTGCTATTTTCCACACATACATCTTCTATCAGAAAGGAAGACAGGAATAAATCCATTCTCCTGCCCTCACACATTGCTTGTGCAGAGTTTGAACTCTCATCTCTGCAGCCTTGGTGGGGGGAGGAAAAAAAAGTCTTTTTAATCAGCAGACAACAGCAGAACAGCAAACTTCCAGGGAAATGTTTCTTTACCAAAAATGTCAGGTCATTATCATCAACATGATTAGTAGAAAAGTATAAAATTCTGGTGAAATTCTGCTTTAGGGAAAAGTCTTTGAAACACTTTTTTTGCCTCTTAGAAACATTTTTAAAGAAATAATTTAATGTTATACTATGTTTTTAATTAGGAGTTCAACAGTAATCCACATGTAATTACTTTAACGTATATATCTCTCTACTGGTTCTTTCTTTCTAAAATATGGGTTTAGAAAAAAGAAAAAATTAATTTTCTATCTCTATTACAAAAAAAACTTCCCATCTAACTGGTGTTTCTATTCATGTATCTTTTATCACCACCAACCTCCAGGCAAATCATACTCCAAGCTGGAGGTGAGGTGCTTTCTATAGAGTGTAACATACCAGGACACCGCACTGAGGATTTGCTGGGTATGTATGACACCAATCCTGTGTGGTGCTCCTGCTCCATTACATCTCACTAACATAACAACTAAAAAAGAAAAGGTAAATGTAAATGAAATATCCAGCTAACACAATTTAGGAATTATCAGTCATTCATAACATCTCCATTTTTTGAGATTCTTCAGGTTTTTTTAATTTTTCTCCTTGTTCTTCATCTTACCAAATGAAATCATACAAAGACATGAATTCTCCTTGCAGTACTAAAGATCTATGTGGAAGACCTGTAAGGACATTGTCTTCCTACTTATCAATACAAAGCTTAGCATCATTGTGACAGGGTTAAATAGTAACATAATAAAAAACTACAATTAACTATAATAGTATTACTGCTATTGTGTTCCCCCTACTCAGGATCTGTATTGCAGTTTTTTCAACTGCATAGTCATCTGTTTTTATTAATAAAGGTGAATTTAGAAATCAATACATTCATCCATATTAGAATCCTTCATTTTTAAATAGGTTTATTTTCCTCATAGCAGTTTTTTTTTTTTTTTTCCTCTACTATATTCCTTTTTTCCAGTGTTAACATATTTTCTATAGAAGTGGTTTGGCATTTTCTTCACTATGTACTGAATCGAGAGACCTAACCCCCAAAGAATTCTTTGATGACTGTTTACATCTAAGGGAAACTAGTGTTAAGGTGCAATTTTTTCAAGTAAGCAACATGCTGACGTTCAGTAAAGTGATACAGATTATTTTAGATAGGAGCAACTGAGCTGGGTAATTCATCTAACCTAGCTGACCTGACAACTCCTTTCATTATTTTAGAACAGTAATTGAGATGCCAGAACGTGTGATGATGATGACAAGATGACAATATTGGTCCACTTCAACCAACCTCCATGTCTACATCAATGAGTGATATTGCAGGCTCAGAGCTTAGCCACAGACAAGATCCAAAACGCTTATCCTCTCCCACCTTTATTTTCAGGGGATAAGACAATTCCAGGGATTAATGTACAAATTAACTTGAACTCCTTTTCTTGTTGTCATAAGTAATGAAGTGCCCCAGAAACAGTCCTGAAATTGGCTAAGATCCATATGCCACAACTCACCCCTTCCTGTCCCCTTATTTGTTTGGGTGGTGAGAGCATTGCTGGCTCGCTTCACCTCTTCTACCAGCTCTCTTCCTTTTGCAGACTGAGCCACCTACTCCTGTAGACAGACAGAGAAATGGAGGCAGAGCTCTTCCTATCCCCTAAATTCACTCAAGGGGAGGAAGGGCAAGTATTTAGGCCATGGTTTAGGTCATCTTCCTCCCTCTTTACTACCTGCATATCCTAGGCTTATGGTCTTGCAGCTTCCTTAAAACAGCTGAGAAGAGAGACCTCTGCTTCAGACTTCAAGACCACCATGAATGACCTGATGACTACCTTAGCAGCCTCCATACAGCTAAAAATCAGGCTAGAAAATTAGCATTTTGTTTTCTTCCTCTGCCTAACCAAATATTTGCTTTTATTTAAATGAGTGCTTAACCCTTGCATTGTTTGCTCTCCTAAGGTCACTTGTGCAAAAACACCTCCTGTGTTTTTAGGCCAAGAACCACAGCAAGGGCTACAAACAGAATGATGCTCAGAGTATATAGTAGGACCTGCAGTTTAACACAGGGATGTATAAATAATGCACAATATGAAACAGAATTAAAGCAGTAAGTAGAAACACATCAACCAAGCAGTCAGACCACCCAGTTGAAAAGCACGAGGAAAAGCAATAGCTGTAGATAGTGCACTGCGTGTGCTGGAGGGTCTGCAGAGATTTCAAAGATAATATAATTAAAAAAAAAAATAAATCCAAACAACCACAAAACCACTTCAACATCTCTAGATCTAAGACTCCCAAAGACATTTTCACTATGCAGAGCCTAAAAAGAAGTACTTCAGCATGAAAATGAACTATCTATTTAGCACTGCTATTCTGGAGAACTCAAGTATCTCCAGAAGCTCACATTCTCCTCCAGAGCATCACACAGCTGTGGAAATGAGAAATAAAATCTAAAGCAATACTTGCAACTGATATAAAAAATGTTTAAAATTAATATATTATGGAGGTAATGGTGATCTACTATAGACGTCTACTGTGGAGAATCCAGATGATCTGCCCCAGCCTACTGTAAATTCTTTGCAATGCCACAGAGGAAAACTACAGCTACAGATACTCAGGATAAACAGTGCTCAATGTTTTTTTCAGAGAAAGGAAAGTAAGATTCAGTGTTTCTGTGGCTATAAACACCTTTAATTAGAAAGCTTATTTCACTTACTGCATATTCAGAGAATTACACACTGGCTTCGAGCTAGTTTCATTTTCCAATCTCCTAAGACAGTAGGAGCTACGTAAGATGAGAATTATATCAGTATGTTTTGCTAGAACAAGAACTGTACTCTTCTCAGTAAGGTGTAATGCTGGAAGCATTTCCCTGCAGGGGGTTTTGGGTGCTAAAGGGAAGTTAGAAGTTTCTGGCAGCAAACTCAGGCTATTCTCTTTGCCATCAGAAGTCCAGGAGCCTGCGGGTGATGGGAAGTAGCAGACCTCCAGTAAGGCCAAAGACAATTCCCTGGTGATAGCAGCAGATGCTCCAGTAGGCACAGACTCTGAGTTACTGCACTCAGTGACTATTTGGGAGGCAGAGAAGCACAGATGTGTTATTCTACTTCTAGAGTTAGTGGGATAGAGCAATCCCCCTCAGTACCGTTGAAGTGGCATCAAGATTCATGAAATCAGTTAAGAGGATTTTGTGATTAATATATCTGATCACATATCATATTGCCTGACCCCTCCCTGCATTTTCCCCACTAGAATGTAGGTGGATTTATATGAGGAACTTTCCACTCCATTGCCCTAAGGAAAAGAGCAAAGAAGAGCCCACCTAACACCACCTCCACTTCAGAGAGGTCTCGTTGGTCAGTTTTCTCTTTCCAACCTTCTTAAAGGCAGAAACATGCAAAGAACACTCATTTTCACTCCCTTAAGGCCCGAGTTCCAAAATTACATCATGACCATCACTATTTAGATCTGAATGAGGTAGAGGTGACTAGACATATATGCAACTGAAATCCCAATGATACGAGATCAAGAGAGATTACTTTTGCAGCAGTCCCATCATAAAGTAATGATGGGTTAAAAACCAAACCAAAAAAATCCAAACAGAGCAAAAAAAACAAACAAGCCACCCAAACCCAAAACACATGCATACATCACCATGTTTACAGGCGACTAATGTATTAGGCTAAATGGGAGAAAAGGATATCTTGGTTTTCTTATATAATTTGTAGAGAAAATAAAAATGAATCCCCCACTACCACTTGATTTTCACCATATGGGTTACACATTTGAAGCCCCCGAATGGCTCTCTGAAAAGAACAATAATTCTTCAACTTTGACAGGTACATTCAGTGAGTGGCATTTCAAAATAAAAAAAGGCTGGAAAGAATTTAAAACCCAAACAATAAACCTTTCATTTAACACACAGTTTCACATTGGCTGTATTGTCACAAAGCTCTTTCTCTTCATCAGAGCAATGCCAGGTATATTCACTGTTTCCCCTGAAGCTTTAGATAATAACACGAAGCAAAAGATGAGAACTTAATCTGTTCCTCACAGGGGCAATTTTTAGCACTAACTTCTCTCTACTGAGATTCTCTCAGTTGACTTCCAGGCTGACACTGATGATTTGCAATGGATTAAAGCAATGGTTTCTTTCTGTGAAGATGACACACTGCTGTCCCTGGCTTACAGCAGACCTTTGGAGTTTAGAATAAAACACTCTCTTCCTGTTCAGTCCATTTTTGTCTTGATTACAGAACAAAACATGAGTTGCTAGAATATGCAACAATATGTCCATAAAATAGGAACAGGGACCTATAATTGTCTTGTATAATTTCTGAATGCCATCAAATTAGACTTGACCAGACAATGACAATTCCATTTTGTGAGAACTTTCAATGTAACCACAACAAAATGTGGAAAATATTTTCCAAATGTTTTCTGTTTTGTGTTGGAGCAAACCCAAACCCATTTCAAAATCTTGCCATGAAAACAAAATCAGGAAAACATGTCCACTTTCTGAATAAAATCTGACTTTTTAAATTTGGAAAGAGGACACAAGAGTGTTTTAGCTGTTGTGAAGCAATATTGAAAAGTCAAGCCCCTGTTTCTCATCCCAGGTCAGTGTTGCAGTAAGTCAGCTTCCTCAGACTCTCTTTTACTCCTTCAATCCTCACCCTTTCTCAGTGGATCATTGAAATACCTTAGTGTCCATGAAGCCTTATGCCCCACAGAAAGCATATGTGCCAAATAGAAATTCTCTGGTTTAGGCAGACTAGTAAGAACATGTTCTTCCACTCCTCCAGAAATTTAAGAAAATTGTTCTTATAAAAACTAATGTAAGCAGAGCTACCTGTGTGTAGGAGCAACACTGGGCTAAATTCTTCTCTGTAACTGTTTGCTGCTGCCATAATTCTGTCTTGAGTACAAATGACTGCACTGCTTTCAAAGAACTTGCTATAAATGCTCTTTGCTGGTGTAGAAGATAAGTGCTAGCAGCTATAATTCAAAAGCAACAAAAGCTGCACAATCCACAGCAACACAACAAATGTGAGACAGACCTACAATTACAACAACAACAGCTGAAATCGTTCAAATTGTTTCTTCCTTCAAGAACAGAAAGAAGAGGAAAAATATCTGGGTAGCTCTTCACTGAAACAAGTTGAGTAATCACATTGGGGAATGCTTTTGTTTCTGACTGTGTTGGTTAGGTTTTGGACAAGGGATGATATAGAATAAAATTTCTGCAGCTCAGTGAGGATTGTAACGGGACATTTAAAGAGAGCTATGTGAGATGTGAAGTCCTTCACTCTACACAGCCTCAGTGAGAGTCCTGTGTCCAGCTTGGAGCATCATACCTTGGCAAATATGCAGACCAGTTTGGAAGGATGCCAGCATAGAGCAGTAAGGATGAATTTCAGTGTGGAAATTTTGCCCGCTGTGCTAAGACAGAAAGAACTGAAAATTTGCAAAGTATATTAAAAAAAAAAAAAAAAAAAACCACAATTGGAAAATCCTGGAAAACGGAGGCCTGAGTAAGAGTTTTGTCTTGATTCTGTCAGTGACCCAGGCCACTGCAGGACTATACCCAGTAGTCTGAAACACAAAATTACTGAAAATATACAAGAGGGTTTTGTCCCTGTAGAGCTGAATTTTGCCAATGAAGTGAGTCTTGACAGTAAAGTTTTCCTCTTGATACCTATCTCAGTGGAACAAAGGATTCACATTTTAAAGCTTTACCTGGATCTGGATATATCCTTTGTAAAGTGGGCAACAATAAACCATCCTTCTAAACATGTGAACCTGAGACTTCCTCCAGTGTTCGCTAAATACATGGTCCCCTTTCTTAACTTGGTATCTTACTCAGATCCCTGCAGAAATATCCTTAATGTTCCAATTCCATAAGCATTTAACTTCTTTTAAATGGCTGAAAGGATTCAAACAGACTTTGCTGAAATGAATACTAAAAATAAAACTCCTAGCATTTTGGAAAAATTCCTTTGAACAAGATATGTATGGAGCCCACAGACGTGCTAGTATAAACAGCACATTCTAGAAGTCCAAGAACTAAATGTGGCACAGGGTAGTTAGATTTCTTGAATTGTATTGCACTATAGCTAAAAAAAATGGCAGTTTCGCATGTTAAATTTTATGGCTGCATTCAACAACTCATGCAGCAAATCAAAGATAACTTATTGACTTGAATTAGCCACAGTTAAGAAGGGGAGTGCAAAAATTCACAAGTGCAAGAACAAGGGACCAAGTCAAAGGAGTCTGAAATCTTGTACAGAAGTTTATTTAAGTCACAAAGAAAGTTTTAGTTTACCATATCTATTTGTGTGCATAAAGGACTGTTTAAGCAATATTGCAAACCTGAGGAACTCCCTTCTCTCTGTCTCAATTCCCACCCCACTTACAGCTGAGTAGGACACTTCCCCCACGCATCCTTTTCAGGCACAGTGGTAGATGTTGCTGTGGTCAGGGAGACCCTTGGTCTCTTGTTCATTTTTTCCCCTGCACCTAACTAAGGTTCCTAGATTTATACAATTACCTAAAACAGAATTAAGTTTGCTGAAATAGGAGTAGTAAGATGATGAAAAACTTCATCTTTTTCAAGTTTAGACATGCAGGCCAAATCTCAGCTGTAGCAGTCCACCTTTTTTTTTCCAGGCTTTCAGTCAACCATAAGCATGCTCTTGACTCCAGAAATTATCATCAGGGCTGGGTGGAAAAGAAAACACTGGGGCAAAGAGAGGCTGTCACACAGTATGCACAGATCTGACTACAGCACAGAAGCACTGGCAGAGCTGGACCCGAGGGAGTATCAGCACCTCCTTTGCACAGCCTTGCTTAGGAGAGCTTGGCAGTCTTCAGCTACGAGCCTTCCATAATCTGTAATGTTACTGAAATATCACCAGAGGATATTTTGCTTTCCTTTCATTGCTGTCCTTTATAGCACAGCTCAGGAAGTATAAATCATAAAGCAGCATGGAAATCACATTTCCTCTCTGCCTCTGGAATGATTCCATCATATCTTTTTTCTATTCAGCCTGTGAAACAGCTAATGCTCTTCTCTTATTTTCAGTCCCTTTGTGGATCTTAGGTTACCTGTACTGCTGACCTCTTTACAACAAAGTGACAAGCTAAAACATAACATGGTGACAGGTTTAGTAGCCCTTGTCAATCAAAAGAGATTAAAACCAAAACAAACCCCATGCTCCCAAATAAAAACAATCTGGGGTATTTGCACCCTCAAGGCAACATTTCAAATGCGAAATTCAGCCACTTGTACCAAAAGATGCACAAACAACGTTTTTGTATTTTAAAAGAAACTAGCTAGGATTCAGTTAAGGAGACAGCATAAGTCAAATACAGAATCACAGAATCACTGTGGTTGGAAAGGACCTCTAGGATCATCAAGTCCAGTCTTCATCCCAGCGTTTCCCTGATCACTAGACCATAGCCTCAAGTGCTGCATCTGCCCATTTTTTGAACACCTGCAGGGATGAGGACTCCACTACTCGAAACACTCTCTCAGTGATTAATAATCCAAGCTAAGATTGAGATGGAAGTTTCCAGCCTGAAAATAAGGGGCATCACCTACCACACCACAAGTGAAGAACCCCTTTGCTGTTCCTCTGACTATGCAGGTGTGACCAGCACCCCCTGCTCCTGACCCCTGCCAATACCTGGCTCTGCAGTGTCAGAAAGAGTGACAGAAACACATGCACTTAGGAAGACTGTCTCACTAACTTTCGTTGCCACACAAAACACTGATGTGAGCATTGAAAACCTTGTAGGTTTGTTCCTTAGTCTCTTTGACTACATCAGTTGTCTATGTATGAGCTGTCCAAAGTGCCTCACACATGTAATTAAATATAATCTTCACTAACAGTAAATAGTATTCAATATAAACAAAGAAACAAGAGTGAGCACTTACAGTGCATTAGGAAAAATTCAATATAAGCAAAAAATAATTTTGGAGAGAAGGATTAAGGGGCCATTTTGGAAATGTTTGAGCACCATTAGCTTGGTGCCCTCTTTAGAGGTGAACAGATTTTAGAAGACCATGCTCATAGTGCAAATATTCCAGTAGGAAATGGATAGACATACAAAAAGTAGAATAAATGAGTTGCACAGATTCCACTTTCCTTTCCAATTAAATCTTCTATAACACTTTTATGATACAGAAGTATTTTCCTTGGAAATGGACTGCCATGTTAATTTTTTTATAGTGAAGCAGGTTATTCCTAGCAGAAATTATGAAGTTGTTACATCTTTTTACTCTTAAATATACTAGCTTACTTTTTGCTGTAGTAATCTGCAATAAGACAGTCAAAGCCATCTTGACAATTAATGTGCTGACCTGTCCTAGATGCAGTGACTCTGGTCTTTAAATTTCACTACAAGAATTTAATTAGAAGATGGACTCCAAGGCACCCACTCCACATTTCTGCATCTTCCAAGAACGACCTTTGATTTATTGATTTTTACTTGCTTAAACACATCCTGAAACACATTTTGCAAACTGAATTAATTTTCATTTGCACTTTACCATTTATGTAAAAACAGGCCAATGTTCTAACTTTCTTTGTAAAGACTAGCTTCTAAACAAGAAACTTTTTAGTCTTTAAATCGGTCAGTGTAATGTCTGTAAAACATGCATAATAATTGTTATTAGAAGTCATCATCCAGAGGAAAAAATACTAAACACATAAAACCATGAGAATTCACAGTAATTCAAAATATAATTGTCTTCCTGGAGAATCCAGTTTTAGCTACTAAAAGATCATAGTAGCATTAATGTTACTGTTGTACATGACCTACACTGTTGTTCAGAAAAAAACCCAGGCAACTCACTTAAAAGTTCAATTGCTCTCCTCAGATCAATATGAAAAAGCCAAACCTATTAAAAGAAAGCAGGGAGGGAGACAGAGCTTTATCGTACACTCCTCCTGCAAACTGTGCTCATGGGGGTTATTCACTCTGAAGGTGGGTTTCATAGCATCCTCCTTCACCAAAGGTGGAGATTTTTCCATTTGCTCAGCAGCCTGTGCAGCAGATTTCTCACACCCTGCAGTGCCTACATATTCCATACGTTACAGTGGAATGCAGTAGCCAGCTGGCAAAGTGCTAACTATCCACCTAGACTCTTCCACCTTCTACCATGTCTCCTCCTCAGCAATTAATGGAGCTGAAATATTCCTCATGACAGAGTGATCTTCATAAAACCCAGCTAACACTTCAGAGAACTCAAAACTTCAGAAACAGTTCCCTGGCTTTGCATTAACAAAACGTCAATAAAAGCTTTTATCTTCCATTCACATGTTCATTAGATATTATGACTTAAGGGAGATTTTAGAAGTTACTTCTTAGTAAGCAAAATACTCACATTGCTTAGCAAGCACACTACTTTTCTTAATACAAAGTGACTCTTAAAAGCTACAGCCAGGGAGGCAGAGACAGGAATGTCTAGTGCCTATATTTTAGTAGATTGCAAAGTTTCCTTTGCATATGCAAGTCTGTATCTCTGTGCCTGCACAAAGAAACATGAAATAAATGCTTTCTCAGGCAGGAAAATCAGCTATGACTTATGCCCTACCATCACTGAGAGGACGTGTGGAACAGCAAGACCCCATAATTTCACACCCTGACCTCCTGAGCACTGAGTCCTGCACGGGGTGCAGACAGCAGTGCAGTTGATGTGTCATGTGTTAGAGATCTTAATGGATACACAGAGCTCCTAATTTATAACACAGAACCTTTGCCTCCAACGGTGCTCTGTGTTTGCAGGAGCAGACAGTTGTACCTGCACATTCACACACCTTCAGAGACTGACCAACCAGGTTTACAGCTCCTCTCTCACAGTTGTACTTCTCCACAGGCACAACTGCAAGCTCATCTAATTGAGACTAAAGCTCTGTACACTTAATTGCATCTGCTAAAGGGCTTTCTCTCCCTGCAGAAGTCCAGTGGCCCTTAGCAGCTGGTCCTAACCCTAACTGCCTGTCTGGACCAAGGGTTGTGACATGTCAACAGGAGCTATACATGTAACCAGACATTTTTCTGGGCCTACAGTGCTATTTCCAAGAAGTCCCTGGGTGTGGATGCCAAAGGCTAAGCCAACAGGCAGTGCCTGATGTGCAGTTAGTGTTTGTGTGTCTATCACACAACACCTGCAAGGTGATTCAAGATAGCTTGACCCCCTCCGTGAAGAGGGAAGGAAGAAGTGCTATCCCAGGTAAGTGACACACAGATGGAGAGCTCAAGTCAAGCTGTCAGCATGCTGAAAGGTCTCTGCTTTACCCAGTCTGTGAAAATTTCATCACATAACCATAGCTTCAGTAAGTTTATAGCAGTGGAGGAGTATCATTCTTGCATTTACCTTAGGCTAGCATTACTTCCATTATAAATGTATAAAGTATATAAGCAGTTTTCTCTTCACCTTGTATCCATTTGAAAAATAAAGCTGGCATTTTTGTTATTTTATGGATTTTTAAGAGCTAGAATAAGCAGTGTTTACATGAGCTGAATATAAAATCAATTCTATCTTGATTACATTTGACTTCAATGAGTACT
This sequence comes from Merops nubicus, assembly GCF_000691845.1. NCBI lineage: Eukaryota > Metazoa > Chordata > Aves > Coraciiformes > Meropidae > Merops > Merops nubicus. Next base: position 62,816 of record NW_008592126.1, on the reverse strand, counting down.
AAGTGATGCTTCTTCCATTTAATCAGGGAACAGTGTTGTAGCTACACTATTTGCATTTTAATAAAAATTCTTTCCAGATCCAGCTGAAAAAGCAGGAGCACAGCTAAGTACCTAGATATTAGGGATTCATATTTCATGAGAAACAGTAACATTTAACTTGTTTAGGTGTTATTTTGCTCTTAATTTTAAAACTTATTAAATAAATAGAACCAGGCTGAAAAATTGCAAGGTTTATACATTCCTTCAAAAGAATTTTAAACCCCTCCATATGCAGAGGTTTCCTGTCTTCTTTTATCTTCACATCTATGTATGTATGTTTATACCTATATAAGCACACACTTACATACACACACCTCAACACATTTTGCTGCAGGCAGCAGCAAATGTCCCTGAAGGACTCAATAAAGTCCCTTAAACCAGCATAATACTTTAGCTGCTAGAAAAGTAATACAGGGCATCATCACCCTCAGACATTAATAAAGGATGAAGTATGAATTCGTAGAAGGTAGTGTCAGACTGATTTTACCTCATGGTAAGCTCAGTATGGTGTGGGTTTTTTTTTTTTCCCCAATATCTAAAAATTGTAAAGTAGGCCAAAACGATTCCTGATCTAATTCCATTAGTTTTATTGGAATTGTGCTAGAGATGATTTTATAGCAATGACAAAAATTAGAGAATTCTTTCATACAGTAGTTGTATTCTGAGCAGTCGAAGAGAAACAGCAGTGAGAGCACAAGCAGCAACAAGTTTCAAAATGTATTTTTTCTGAAATACTTTTAAAATTACAAAGTCACGTTAAAACTGAAAAATCTGTATTACACTGCCCTTTCTTAACAATCTACAGGTTCACTAGCAAAGCATCCAAGATTTATGTCATGACAGTTACAATTCAGACTCATTAAAAGAAGGCGAAAGGTGCCAATTCCTGGTTGAAAGGAAAGTCCACAGGAACATGAAAAGCAGTGAGGGGCTGAGCAATGGATCTGTGTCAGGGGTGACTTACACAGGAGCTTCCCCAGCAATGGAGCTGAGATGTAGAAGGCCGTTTAAGGACTTTGAGTGCCCATTTCCATTACAATTAGCATTCAGTTCCCCTAGGTAGCTTTGAAGATTTCAGTGTAGGTGTATACATAAGCTGTATTATGACTAAATCCTTAAACAGTTCAAGGAACATTAAATTTTATGCGCTGTATTCTCAGCTGATGTTACTCAACAAAGCCCCGCTGAGGTCATTAAAGTGCTGGTGATGGCTATCAAAGGATCTGACCTGGAGCCTTCACCTGTTATTCTTTTTTGTTTTGCCTAGTTTGTACACTTTGGATCAATAGCTTCATTACCAATAATGATCATTTGTAGATACTTCACAAATTCAAACTAATTAGATGTTGCAAGTGTTCAATTGATTCACTTGCATGTCAAAGAATTACTGATCTGCAGCTCCACAACAGCACTGCCAGCAGAAGCTGTTAACTCTCAGCATGGTGGACTTTCTTTGGAACAGATTTACAATACTGAAATCTTGAACTTTAATGGAATGACAGTGAAAACCAAGACCCGTTTCTGGTTGGTATTTCCACAGCTACCGGGTAAAGGATAACAGCCCCATCAGTCTTACAGTTCTGGTGTGCCCTTTAGACTGCGTGGGAACAAGCTCTATGGCTGTTGCTTCCATATGTAGCACCTGCCACTGCATTGTCACCATGCCTTTACCCCAAATGGACTGCAAATACCCCTCCTTTACCGGGAGAAGAGTTGTGGTGTCCTTCTACTCTTGTCCTCACCCTGAATGCATATGGAAGCATGACTTCTTTGGACAACAGCAACAAAAAGCACTATCATTTACTGCATATGGACATGTGGAGATGTGGTGGGAAGCATCTTTGAACTGCACTTTGATTGCTGCAAATATATTCCATAATACATTTGACCTCACTCCCCAAAGCAGCTACACCTCTCACCCCTGCACGACGGCTGATGAAGTCCACCAACAGTGGGGAGAGAGCATGTGTCTACAAAAAGCTTAGTTAAAATGTACTTCAACTCAGACATGACAGCATGCTGCTGAGGAAAGGGGTCAAAACAAGAAGCCAGAGATGGAAATCACTTCTATTTAGCTTCTTCTTAGACTAAAGGATGAGATTTAGCATCATCATTACCAATAAAACATGAACAACTGTTACAGAAAACAAGCATTTTGCCTCTATGGAAACGTAAACAAGGTGTAATGCTTTGTAGTACTAATCCATCCTCATTGACACTGTTTTGGGAAAGCAGGATTGCTTTGAAAAGGTGTTTCTGGCATGAAAATTAAACAGGACCCTAGTCATAATTGTTTAAGTCAAATGCTTTTAAACAGGCTTTGTTTCAGTGGATAATGATTTCTAATTTTTTTTCTGATTATGATGCCTCTTTAAAACAGCAACATTTAATCAGCAAGTTCAAGCTCCAAACCTTGTCTTTTTAATTAAACACCACAGAAAACCTGTTAAAAAAAAAAAAAAAGCTCACTTCCGCAGGAAAAGGAATTTTTGAGCAACTAAAAGTGTGCAAAAAAAAATTAAGTCATTAGTTGACCCAAAAATAACATGCAGAACTGCTAAATTTGACCAATATAAAAGATCTACTCCTGTCAGAAGTCAAAGCTAGGGAGCAGAACCTTCCTGACCTGAGGGCAGCTATCCCACCTGGCAGCAGTACAGGATCTGGCCCTGTTAATACTGACCCTGATATGTATGTAGCTCTTCAGCCCTCAATGATTTTGGCTATACCACTTAAAGTTGACAGACATCTGGAGATGATTTTACAGCAGTGATAGTATGGGATCAATCATTCTATTTCCCCTGCTGCGGTTATTCCCTGGAAATTCAGGAAGTGGCATTAGAAGAAATTCAAAAAAGAAGTGAAATGTGCATTTGTGTTGGTAGTACAAGCCACAAGCTAAGTGGCTGTAACACAGATGTACCCCCCCAGAGGATCACACAGCATATTCTGCTCAGTGCCTGTAGGCAGTACTGTCTAGAGTCTTTCCTTGTTGCTTGAGCATATGGAACAGATTGGTTGGGGTTTGTTTTTCTTTCTCTTAATTTTTGCATCACTATTATTCCTTTCTCCCTTTGTTTCTTAGTGTCTCCCACATAACCCGTTAGAACTTCACTTTACTACTTCTATTTGATACATCAAAGCCCACAGAGCATCCCAGACACTCTTGCTGGGAAGAATGAAACACCTTCCTAGAAATGCTGGAGAACACCACAGAGCATTCCTGAGCCATGGTCATATCCTTCACTTCGAAGGGGCATGACATCCTTGAAGTACCTGTAACAAACTCTCTGGACAGGGGATATCCCTGGACACATTCAGTGCAGGAGCTTTACAAACTCATCACAGCACTCAAAAGGACCAAAGCAGCTGCTGCAGATGTCAGAGTCAATTCTACCACGCACAGGAGTCCCACCACTGTTGTATTTCCACCGTTTTCTCTGTTTTTAAGCATCGCTCCCATAGATGTTGTTTGAAGAAAAACATGAAGCCATTTTCTCTACCACAGAGCTGTGCTCCACTGAGCCTGCTGATGATGTTAACGACCCTGCTGGCTTCTTACCATTCCAGTTCTTTATGCCCTATGTGCAGCATTGCTATGGCAACATGTATCTGATGCTCTACAGTCTTCATTTGGATACAGCATACCTTGTTTGTTTTTACTTTTCTTTCTGAAGCATAGCAAGTCCTTGTAAGTCATTTTGGATGCCAGTTCTGAAAGGATATACGCCATGAGCAGAAGATATTGAAAGACACGCTGCATATCTACAATTTCTCCATATTTTTTTTTTTTCCCCAAAATAGGACTTAACTTATCTTTGCCTGTATCACCTTGGTGAACCACCTGCTCCTCATCGGAGTATCTCTCCAGTGCACAAGTCCTGTCAGTCTGTCACCGAACAAAGCATGTAAACACACCAAGAACCACCTACACACTGTGTCTTGCAACATTACCTAAAAAGGTTTTTCTTTCCCTGCACACATGCACACTCATAAAGCCCGTAATTGTTCCTGAAATAAATGCCCTTAGCTAAGTTTTAATTTGTGCATTCAGAAGAAATATTACTCAAATTAATGAGTAAATTAACTCCAAGTTAAGGTCACTGTTTCTGATTTTTTTCACTAGTGTTTTTAAAGCACTGTCTGATAATTGGATATTGATTTCAATGCCCTGCAAATTGACCCATCCAGTGGTTTTGCCTCTTTCTTGATTCTCCTCCATTAAGGCACTGATGATGATAGTTTTAATTATTTTGGAACATTTCTATTTCAGTAGGAAGATGAATTACAATCTTTACTGAGCTTTTTTTTTCCACCGCAGACCAAATCAAAAGGTTATAAATTACTTCCATGCTGACCAACACCATAATGGATTTTGCTTCAGTTCCTACCATGAAACTCTTTATTGTAATTAACAGCCCAGAAACTGATAGTATGAAGAATGCGATTCACCAGCATACAATCAAATCACTATTTTGTACATCTGTCCCCACTTAACTTTGTGGCAGTACTGTAGCCTCAAAACAAGCCACAATCTCCTTATACAGACAGGCTGACCAGCAGCGACACTAAAGAGCTCCAAAAAGTCAGGTGGCCGTTAGGTCACACCTCAGATACTGTACATGCATGCAGACTCAGACAACTATAGTAAGTTTTCATATTCCTTATTTCCCCAGAGTTTTCACCAGTCAGAGAAAGACAGAGGAGACGTGATCTTACTACATCAAGCAAGCCCATGGAGTTGTTTGTGAAGAGGAATTTGGCCCCCACACAGTCTAGTAATGCACAGCAGCATTCCCTGCCTTTCGCGTGCACAGCACTGGACCCTAGCACTGAACAGGATCAAGTCTGAAATATGAAGGGATATTACCAAATAATGTGTCTTGAAAGTCTCAATTCCTTAACATCTGTCATCTTTCTGACTGCTACAGCTACACTATTTTTCCTATTTTCTTTCCTTTTCATGATTATAACCTCAAACAGCTCCAGTGTTTTGCCACTGAATGCTTGCTATAATGCCTGTCTGCCACTACCCTGAGACTGACTTAGAATCACAGAAGTATGGGGCATCAAGGGACAAATCATTTGGCTCACTCCCTGTACTGTAGAGGGATAAATATCCAATATACTGGTTTTTTTCCCCTTATTTTGAGGATATTCTAAACAAAAAAAAAACAAAAAAAAAAACAAAAAAAAAAAAAAAAACCACTGATGAAGCCAGGGATATGCAGGGTTTCCAAGGCTCTTGGCTGTTCACAGCCCTGGCCATTCCCCTGGCAGGGAATCACCCAGCTCTCTCGGATGCACACCGTACCAGTTAAGCCCCTTTTGAGTGCATTGCATTCATATCAGTTAGGTCCTAATATTCACAGCTTTTTGGTTAGAAAAAGGTAGCAAGATCAAAAAATGAATCCCATTAAGAGAATCAGAGATACATGTATGTGAAAGTGAACAAAATCAGAAGGCAAAAGCTACAGATCACCTGGGAAATGAGCTGACCAGGGGGACGCTCTGTAGCACGTATGGTTCCCAAGAGCAGTTATGACAGCAGTAAGTTTTTCTACTGGCCTCCCAAGAACTAACACTGTTTTGATAGTCCTTAATTACTGTGCAGAAATAGACCATGAACAGTTTTTCCCTGCTCACCACCACTTCCATTCCACAACTCAAGCTGTCTAAGCAGGGGCAATGCACCTGCTCTGGCCCTGGTGAGCAGCTCCTACAGACACTCTCAAGGGCATCACCCAGTATAAGTTTTCCTACAAGTAAATTGAGCACTTGCTCAAATTCCCTAGAGAGGAGGGCCACCAGAGCAAGTCACAGGAGGAGGGGCTACTTTCCTAGCTGTTTGTGTTCCTGAAAGCACCCTACATACTTACACACCAAGAGCAGGAAGCATGCCCTGTACAGATATATGGTTTTCTCTGTTACCCCATAGTAGCCATATCAATTCCTACAGACTTGTACAGATGTAAGATTACCTTTTGGGTGCAGCACTAAGAAACAAAATGTAGTAATTCCCTTAAATTTTTTTCCTTGCCTCACTCTCCACAAACTAATTATTTTAAATTATATGTTATCTATATAAATATATTAAAACTCCAACTTCCATTACAAATCCTATTCTTGCAGGATATTTAAAATTTAAATAATATAAATCCCTAAAATCAGGTTCACCATAATCCCTCTGACAGGCCTGGTTTGGAGCAGTGGAGAAGTGTTGAAAGTGTGGTACAAGCTCATTAGGCAGCAGCAGAAGGTAGCTGTGATGTTCACTAGAGCTGCCCTGCTGCAGAGAGGGATGGCTCAGGGCAGCTGCCAGGGCTGTACCTTTAACCACCCACGGTTAATCTGGGGATTGCAGGCTGCCTGCAATCAGTCACACAAACACACACACCTTCAGCACTCCTGTGCTCTACATGGAGCAGGATATGACAGTAATGGTCCCTATGTCTAGGAGATAATCATGCACATTTTTAATGATAAGCATGTAAGAATCCCCCCTGCAGCAGGTAGGGCTCATCTCAGTATGCACAGGACACCAGGCTGGGGGTCACAAAATCTAAATTCTGAGTCTGCATTTGCCATATTACATCTCCCTGATCTTTAAAACGGTGATGACATTGCTCAGACAGAGATCATGTAGTTCATTGCGGGCAACTTTGGGCATCAACACAAGCACTAGTCCCCAGGGGTTCCCCAAACACTCAGAGGAAAGCCAGATCCTCCAGAAGATAATTCAAAAGGAAGAGCCTGATTTGTAATTCCCCTTTCAAGGTCCCTTTCTTCTAACCACCAAGAGCCCAGAGGTCCGGAGTCCTGGTGCTGGTACCTAGCAGGGTGTCACTACTCAGGCAGTGCAAATATCCTCTGGTGAAACTAACTTCCCTCCTCACCTGTAGGTGAGAGATGCCACTTAAAACACCCAACAAACAGAAACAAACAAAACCTACAGTTGTTAACATCACTTCTCTTCCCTCTGGAGTTACAGATGCCTCCAAGTCCCTGCCAAACTCACCAGCAGTGGTATCTCTGAGTAATGGATTTCATTCTTTGTAAACAGCAGGCTGCATTTTGACATGAAATGCATTGGTTAGTACCATGCTACCAGGTTAGCAGCATGCTACCAGGGAAATGGGCAGGGACCCTTCTGTGATTGCCATCACTGAAATGAACAACATATTTGCCAGTTGGTTCAAAGATGTAAAGCAGCTCGTGAGAGTTCAGCACAATTTGAGACACACACTTTTACTTCTTAACTTTGGTGCCATTTTGCAGTTGCAATTGCCACTTGCCACAGTCACATAGAGTGTATCCATGGCAGACAAATGTATTTTTGATTGTTCCAAGATGTCATTAACCAAGTCTCCATGTACACCTACCAGCACGTGCACATGAGGGACAGAGCAGTTACTGCAAGTTCTTTGCTATTTTTCTGGAAAAACAGGATACTTTTAACAGACTGTCCAGCCCTTGATCTTCTGTCGCACCAAGTGAACACAATACTTGCATTTCTATATACCTGCATTTGAATTGTATATAGGATTAAATAATTTTCACGTATTTTCAACCAAGTTTAATTCTCCTTTGCTTAAGCTTGTGCAACATATTGCAAAATGTTGCAGCTAATCTGCTTAGTAGGGAGAAAGAAGGGGGACACAGCACAACACATAACTAAAAGCAAACAAACAAAAGCTTTCTTTACCTAACAGCAGAGACATTGACCAGAGAAAAGTACAGGTTCAGACAAGTTCAAATCTGAAGCAAGGTTTACCAACCCACACTGGAATTTTACTTCCAGACTAGAAAAAGTAACAAGCGTCAAAAAGATTGAAAAATTTCCTGGCAGTGGGAGATGTTCTGTTGCTGGTTCATTTTGTTCCCAGAGAGCGTTACAAACCTGTTAGACAGCAAAGAACAACAAGTTCACCAGGGCTAGTCTGGTTCATCAGGATCAGGCTTTGTAGGGATAGCCAAGCCCACAGCAAGGTTCAAGAAAAATGCTGTTACAGAGCCACAGTAGTTCTCTCACAAAGAAAAAAAAAGTGAAAGAAAAATACAACTAATAAAAGCACTCTGATTAAGTGAATGGATGGCCCCAGACAGCTTTGCATTATAAACATTAATTGCACATTAGCTCAACTAATTAAAAAATAAATACAGTACACGGCAGGAAGCTCCTTCTTAAAGAAACTTCTGCCTTGGGAAATTAGCTAGTTCTTTTTTTCCCTTAAAAAAAAAGCACAAACCCTGTAGTGTCAGTGAAATGCCTGTTTCAGCAAGGGAGACTCTGAAAACACCATCAGCAGATATTACTGCTGTGCCAACTGTGCAAAGCCAAAGTGGCAGCAAACACCAGGAAACACTTAATGAAAGGATCTCTTCATTCCCTCTTACTGCCCAACCCAGCTGAAAACTTCAGATACCATGAGTGAAACAACATGAGAACACAAAATAACTCACTTCTGGAATTTAGCAGCAGGTTAAAGCACAGGCTTCGGGGAGGCAGCAGCAGGGGGAATACTGCTCTTCTCCAGGAGCCTCCACTGGGAAAGTGCTGGTAAGATCTAGGGTAAAAAACAACCTTGTGCAAATGCCTCAACTATTCCCAACCGAACTGGTGCCAAAACTGCAAGGAGCTGCCTCAGAGCCATGCTGAGGGAAAGCCTCTCTCTGTTTTCCCCTAGATCCACACTGCTGTGGCCTTGAGCCAGCCCCCCCAGCCCTCTGCAGCCTCACCAGCATGCTTAAACCTTGTTTGGGGCCTTCTGCAGCACAGTTCACTGCAGCAGCGTGTTGGCATCCCCTTCTAGCTCCCCTTTCAGTGATTTCCAAGGACCAGAGCAAGAATGAGAGATATTCAGGCTTTTACAGCTCAGCTGAGGACAAGGCAGAAGGATTGCAATGACCTAGTGTGACTGCAGGAGGTGGTTGAGGCAGTCATAAACACTGGGAAGCTGAAAGATGCAATAAAAAATTGAAACCAAACACAAAAAAAAAAGAACAAACCACATGCCCTGCAGCACCTTACCAGAGCAAAGCCTACCTGGCAGGAGTCAGGCTAGAGCTCAGAGCACCTGAATCCCAGCTCAAGAGACAGGATAATTTTGCATCTAACAAGCATTATTGATGGGGTTTGCAGTTGCTGACAGAGACCTTCTTAGGAAACATGCATAAGTGTGAGAGACTAAGGATATTTTCAGACACAAATGTTGGCTTTCTATACGTATGTACACACAAAGTGTTTGCTGTCTTAAGTAGAGAAGCACAGACACTTCCACCAGTGCAACACTATTTAGTGCAATACTAGATAAAAATCAAGATGCCACATCAATCTGCATGAAAAGAGTTGCACTGATGTATCTGGGTTCACATCCAAACTCTGCTATAGACTAGCTACATAACCTGAGGCAAGGCAGCTCTTTTCTCTACTTCTCAGATCCAGGAAAAGTAATTTTTCTTCTGTCTTTTATCTGTTCTCCATTCAGCTCTTTGGGGAGCTAAATCAGCCTTTGTGCAACACTGAACACATAAAAGATCCAGTCTCAATTTAAACACTACTGTAACACAAATAATAAACAGTCATCATTAAGTCATTAATTTGCTTAACAATCTCTCTTTATCTCTCAGTGGAAACATGTTTTCTAAGTTGGGAAAGGTTTCTTTCAGTAGGGAGGTAAATTTGTACTCTTTTATAAATAGGAAGATCACGTGTCAGTGTATTCTTAATATTGAGTAATAGCAATAAACAATTTGATAAAATTCTTTACAAGCACCACAAATCTTCCCTGCAAGTCACACCACATCTTAACAGGCAGCTCTGTTCAGAGGACTCAGAGCAATTACAGAGCTAGCTTAGATGCCATTTAGGTTTCACTGATAATCCAACACTGCAACCTAAACACACTAATTGCAGTATAGTTTCCATTGTGCAGGGTGTCAAATATGCACGGATCACCTCTCCTCAAGGACAGCTGGTGTGGACAGGGCACCTTAGAACACTGATTGCATCCAGTGGCAGCTATTAGAGGAATTGCTTCTTGTGGCAGAGTCTGAGTATTTTGACTGAGAAAGGGTTCCTGAGATAATATTGGCCACTAATATTTTGTTCTACTGCAATTTGAGGGGATTAGGGAAATCAGATGCTTCACCAGAGACTGTTTCTGGTAGGTAAGAATGTCATATTTACTTTGCACTAAGCCCAAGTGAATGTTGAAGAGCACTGGTGGGGAACAAAGACATCCCCAGAAAGCCCAGGGTTTGTCCACATTGCCTGGTTAAGCCACACAAAGCAACTCCACCATGGGCTGCCTTGGGAACCAACACTCAACTCACCTGGCAGAGCAATATATCCTAATAAGAAGCAAGTAATCAGGAGAAAAAGGCAGCCATGCTTAGTGCTGCACCTCCTATGGATTCCTAAATCCACCACACAGCATGCTCCTGAGACAGCTGAATACACATGGGGGCTCTGATATATGCAGCCAGTGCCAGGCTAACAGCACAGCCCACGAAAAAAGAGGCAGAAACTTTTCTTAAACTAATTTAAAGTGACTTATAAAGATACAAGCTTTCATTCTACTGTGCATTAGGGCTGGTTAACTATCACCTCATTGTTCTTGTTGCCTCTCCAATACAGCTACAGGTAAGCAATATGAAGAACACTGTGAAGTTCAGCTTCCCTCCCTTTCACTCTAGCTCTTACACACAGGCTCAGTATGGTTTTCCTGGCATAATTTCTCCATTCTTAGGTTGGTCTCTATGCCACTGCACTTTGAGGAATACCTTTTTGTACCTTGTTATTTCCTTTTTGTTCAAAGCCAAGCTTTCCAAAATCCCTGCTCTTCTCTATAGTCACATAGACACGTACATATACAAAAATGTGTGGTTTACATCACAAGATTAGAGAACAGAAAATGGCCAAAATCTGCTTGCCCAGCCCAGCTCCCATAGACATGAAATTCAGAGGAACACCTTACTCCTACACCACCTCCCCCTATCCTTGCTGCAGCCTCTGCCCTGGCACAGGCAGGTATGGCATCATCCAGACTCACAAAGCATCTTCTCAGTGTCCCAGTGGCATGACACAGTTACTGCTCTGAGGAGAAGCTCTAGATGCCCCACATGCAACAGAAAGCTTTGAAATAAAAGCTCTCATGATTTATGGGTACTCTAACTAGCTAAAGACTTTCTACTTTCAGTAAACTCTTCAAGCAGTCTGTGCAGAGCAAGGAATGAAGCCAGAACACCACAATATTTCTAGCATCCATTTTGAACTTCCAGCTAGTTTAGCAAAATATCTGACATCTGGTGAGCCAGTGACATACTGGCTTCATGCTAGGCCTGGGAGACATGGCAGAGAGAGGGAGCAGAGCAATTTTCTTTCAAGCAGAAGCTGGTCATTGTTAGCAGTTATTTTTCTGTTCTAGTTTCATCCTTAAAAAATTCCAAGAAACTTGCATTCCAGGTGAATTCCTGTGAATAGATTTCAAGAAGTGGCTGGTACATCAGTTTCATTTACAGGTATTCTAAAGCACAGAGATGATTAGCAGTGTTATCTGTGTTACAGCTTTAGGGGCAGACTTTTAATAAGTTTTGAAGAAACCCCACAAAAGTGTAAGTGCAGCAGATATGGTGACAGAACACTGTGCCTTAGCTCATTGCATGCAGGTGCACAGGAGGAGGGCAGAAGCACTCTCTGCCATGGCTTTTTCTGCAGCCAGAGCTGGCTGTCTGGAAGGCTGACAAGCTGCAGACTGAAAGTGCTCAAGTTCACAACCATTAGGAAAGACCAGGCTGAATTGTGGGAGAAGAATGTGGTAAGCAGCTCTTCACCAGACTGTATCAGCTATTTGCGACCAGGTCCTGCACCTTTCCATGGGCTCCTCACAGCCTCCTGTTCCACCCTTCTGCTGCCAACTTTCCACTCTGCCACCAGCGGCTTATTTTCCTGAGCAACTGCAGAAACAGTTAGTGGGGTTCACATTCCCCCACATGCATCACAGTCATCCCATCTTTCTCCAGTTCTACCCACCTGATTTGTTCAGATTCTGAGAAGGACAGACAAAGCAAACAGCTGTGGGAAGAAAACAAATTTATCCTCTCTCATATCTTCCTGTGCCATTTAGAGGTGAAAACAGGAAGTGAAGAGACAAGGGAAGAACTGTTCTGCTGCTTCATTCCTGCACAGGTTTCCAGACAGCTAACTCACTGTTTCCTCTGCTGCCATCCACCATATGCTTGAATTTACTAACTCTGATCCCATCAGTTTATTCCATGTTAGTGCCCAGTTTTGCTCAGGCCCCACCCAATGCTCCCAGGGGATTTCAGACCTCAAGCTCAGACTGGCCAGGTTAAAGATGAGTCTTGTCAGGCACTGAGGGTTGTCCCCTCCTGTTTTCCTGGAGGAAGAAGCAAAACAAGTGCTTGATTGACTCAAAGCAAAATTGAATAGGAGCCTGGAACTATGGCCCCCTCGCAGCTAAGTGGGGCAGCCTGTCCTAAGGTAGCAATACCTCTCCTAGCCCTGCATGCCTGCTCTGCTCTGCCGAGGGGAAAGAGGGCTGTTTTCTATTAAATGTCAGCTATTTAAAAATTATTACCATCCATAAATGTGCACTTCCCAAAGACAAATAATGCTAACACTGCTGAAAGATCATTGATTCTATAAAATGATCAGAAGGGAGTGCTTAATTATTTTCTAAGTAAAGAAAAGAATATGGTAATACCACAGATTTCAATTATGTAAGATTGTTTTTAAGAATAAAAGCCTTCATGTCAATTCTAGGTCTTCCTTCTTTCACAGCCTGATCCATATTCTTTAGTCAGTTTGTTAGAGCTTCTCATAAATCCCTTTTGAAACTTAATGCAAAATAGTCTTTTTTGTTAAGCATTTAAATTCCAGTGTGGGTTCAGTATTCTCCAAGGCAAGCATATGCATAAATTGTGTTCTGTGTCTCCTGGGTGCTTGCAATAATTACTCTAACACACAAAGTGATAACCGTAGCAATAATTCCAGTTTATAATTTGACCCCAAGTTACTACTTTCCTATGCAAATCCTCGTGTTCTGTGTATGTTGATGTTGAGTTTGCTTCTTTTGAATAAACATGGTTATTGTCAATAGGTATGTTTTAAAGTGCAGAGAGAGAGTCCAGTTATTGGGGGATAGAGGAAATGTGTTTGAGAATAAGCATGCATTACTGCAGCAGCCTGAGCCATGCAGCAATCCTGCAGGATTCAGCCAGCACTCAAGCACAAAGAGAATTGGTCAGAGGCACACACTGTTGCTGACTACAGTTTCTTTTGGATAGGCAGAAGTACTGCTCCATGAAGAAAAATGCGCAGCCTGTGTAGAGTTAGATTTCTCCATTCTCACAGCAACTTAATTAAGAATCTCTCAGTATCTGAAGAAACAAGAATCTCATTGCTTCAGGATCAGTACAGGAATTTGTGAGGGATGGCCAACTAATAGCACAAAGGAGACAAGATCCAGTTTGCAGGGTAGTTTTATCTGATTTCTGGGAAGTATCAGCAAGGTAAGAGGTCAACAAAAGGTGGTTTGGTGAAGAGAGGTGGGGCAGTGTTTGTATGCTTTGGGAAAGATGCAGGGACTAGTGCAGTCTGTTTCTTAGGTTTAGCACAATGTCATGCAAACGTCATTATGTCTATGATTTGAAAAATAAAAACGGTTCTAGAGTAAAAACATGTCAGGTCAACCCCTTTCAAAGTAATTAAGAAACAATGTGTTCTGTCCCCATGAAAAAGACTAAATCACAGTACAAATCAGTATGAGCAGCTCCTTGAACACCAATATATGAAGTACAAAGGAAAAAAAAAAAAATGAAGACTCCAATCTGTGATTTATGCTGAAAGAACTCATGCTGCCAGAGTTAAATTGTCCTTGCAATTGCTAAGAAACTATGGATGACAAAATCTCAGCTCCGAAAAGATGCATCCAACACAGATAATTCTATATTAGAGCTCATCTGTGTGATAAGAATAAATTGATCGCAGAAAAACGTATTATCCAAAGAAGAAGTGATCATGACTTGACTGCATTTTTCAAGTGCAAACAGAAGACTTTTTACTTTGCCAAAACTACTAATATACTTGCTGCTCAAAAAGGATCCATTTCATAAAACTGGAGGAGGATGGCAGTTAGTAGAAAAGCCAAACCAGTTGGGAGAAAGAAATTTAGAAGAAAAATGTTACAATAATTGGGAACAGCTTAAAGAACATTTTTTCTGGACATCCAGAAAAGAAAAAAAAAAAAAGAAAGAAAAAACACAATCTGAGTCAAAGAAAACTGTAGCTGCTAAAAAAACCGAGTTGGCTTAGGGGGAAGTGAAAACAGGTACAAAACATACATTAAAAAAAAAAAAAAATAAAAAAAAAAAAAAAAAAAAAAAACAACACGCCACACAACACTACACAAGAAAGGCAAAGTTCTTAGTTTTGATGCAAATTAAAATACAGAAATTGCCCAAAGTGTACAGAAAAGCCATAGACTTCTCCTTTTGCCAAGCATTGTAAAAAAATAATTAAAGACCAACAAAAGGAAGCTTTTAGATATAACAGGAATAAAAAGGAACTATAGAGTGATACTCTTCATATGCATCGAAGTCTCAAATGGTCAAAAATAACACAGAAAAGGAAATTTTTTCAGTAAACACAGCTTCTATGTGAAGAAAAATTGAACAATACAGTCATATCTGATGATAATGATGAATAGTGTATTTCAACAGCAGACAAGAACAGCCTTGAAAAGAAAAGCTAGCATACTAGAAGGTATTTCAAGATGAGCAAAACTCCTACATACAAGAGTCTTAAAATCGGTGGTCAAAAAGTAGGAGAGAACTTCTTGAACAGACTATTTAGTAAAGGCTTTAGAGCACTACAGCACTTCCACAGGGCTGATGAAGGCTAAAGCCACTCTAATATTTAAAATTTAGACATAGGGAGGTTGTTGCCAGGCACATCCACCTGCCAGTACTGCACAGGATAGAGGGATGGAGGGAACAATACCAGGAACACATTGAGAAAGATTCAGCAGTATAGCATAATTAATGCATGTGGGTTTATGGAAAACAGAACTCAAAATAACCACCCCTCTGTCTTTAGCTGATGCAGACAATAGTCTTTATGTAGCCTGCATGGTCCGCTGTAAAGCTTTCATCTTATGGGAAGTTTTGGTTCAACTACTAGAAAATATAGGTCAGCATGGCTCATATTGTGTGGTTAAAATCCCAGCTACTTTGTAGACCCAAAACTAAGCAGAGCATTACTTTCAAATAATAACTTTTCTTATGGTACAGTCCAATTATTTTTTTTCCTCTGCTATTAATACTTTTATTACTTACATGAATAAATATTTTGTATTGACAAGAAATAAAAAAAAAAAAAAAAAAAAAAAACCCACACAAAAAAAAAAAAAAAAAAAAAAAAAAAGCAACAACAAACACACAAACCTCACCAGAGTGGTGAGAGGAAAAGAAGAAATTCCATATAGGAAGCTGTATTGCCTGGTAAACTGAGCACAAACAACCACCATGTTATTTCAGAAAGAACATGTTTAGGTTTTCAGTAAGGAGAAACAAAAGTCCGTTCTGACATAGGAAGGAGTCTTCCCCAGGAGGGTGTGCCCTGTAGAGGTTACAGAGCAAAAGGAACTGGGGGCGTAATGTTCACCAAACAGCCCTGATATATTCTTTGGAGGTAAAAATGCATGACCAGGGAGCAGTAGGGAAGTTGTGTCACCTCCATGTCTGACACTGCCATAACTACCCCCAGAATATTTTTTTTTCATGATTTTGGTGTCCAGAGATGAAGAAATGTGTGTTTGGGAAAGTTCAAAGAGCAGCTATCAAATTTTAAAAGGTAAGAACATGGGCTTAACAGAAAAAAAAAAAAATTAAAAATAATTAAAAAAAAAATAAAAAAAGACCACACCAAATGACAAAACACAGAAACAATGCAACCACAAAAGCAATTGTGTTATTATTTACCAGTCTGCTTGCTGTGTATGTTTACAAAGATGGGATGAGGCTACACACACATAGATACAAACAGAGTGGCAAAAAGGCTTTAAGACATAATCAGTGCTTCATGTGGGTCTATTCTGCCATTATGTGCACAAGCATACTATTGTTACAACTGCAGCATGAACCAAAGCCACATGCACACTCATTGCCATGTCCATATAGGTATAAGCCATTTTATGAGTTGTTTCTGTCTGCAGGAATGATGGGTAAGATAGAAAGACTAATAGTGACCACTCTTTATTACTACAGTATCACAAAAATCTTTGAATTAGTGCCTTTGTACACATACAGCATATTAAATCACTGTAGTGACATTATAATGCTTAAAGGAAATAAGCTTCCAACATTGAAAAAAAAAATATATCTTATATCCTGAATTAGATGATATTCAGCATTTGCTAAAGAAGTTCAATGCTGGGATAAGAGATATTTACAACAAAATGTTCCCATTTATGCATACTATCCTACACTCATTGCCAGGATAACATCTAGCCTACAATATAAGGATCAAACTCCCATTTAGAATGATTTATTTCCACAGCAGGTATAAAGCAGTCTTTTACAACACTTCATTTGCTAAGGAAAACCTTTGTGAGGACAAACACTTCTAAACTGATTTGCACCATCATAAAACAGCTGCACCATAGACTGCAAGTGAAAACAAAACAACCCCCTCCCATTAACTCACTAATCAAAAGCATTGCTGAGAATAAAGCTTTCTGCTTTGATTTGTGAATGTTACCAGTCACCAGTGGCAATAACAGCCCTGGAGGTATCTGCCTTTGTTGGAAAAAGGGTTCTTTGAAAGTTTGCATTACCAAGGGAAGACTTTCTAGACATATTTATAAGCAGAATAAATTGATTTTCTAGGAGACACCTCTTTGCTACTGGCCCATTGTTGATTCTCCATCAGAGATGTGCTATGAAACCAAGAGCTCTCACATCACATAAACAGAGTTTATTTCTTCTCTTGCTCAGCAAATAACCATATAATCCTTGTATACTCAGCTGCCTAATTTGGCAAGATTTGTCTGTTCCTGCTTTCAAAAAATAAAGAGTCATAGGGAAGCACCAGACTAAGACACAAGAGCACAGCCTTCTGCCTTCTCTGTCATGAGACACCTTGAACAACATCCCCCCCTTTTTTTATACTACTCCATCTAAAAACTGGCTTTATGAACTAGCTCTGTGAGACCTTCCAATGAGAAAGCATGAGTACCCACTCAGAAAGTTACAAGCCTTTCTCAGATTCTTTTTCTAGTTACCACTGTGTTTTCTAGACTTCCTTTTCTATGAGAACTGAATAAATGCATGAATAGAGGATTTGAGCTTTTCTTTCTTGGTTTACAAAGACTTTTTTTTAAATTAGCATTTTTCATACTAAAGGGCTCTGGAGAACCCAGTGACCTGAGCAGCCATTCTCACAGTGATTTCAGAGCAAGACGCCAACTGGTGATCTTCAAGCCTGTAGAGGTCTAGTTGACTCAGAGTCCATATCTGGTGTATGGACAAGAAACAGCTTTATGTAAAAGACTTCAGTCCATTTCACTCTTTTCTTCACATTTTAGGTGTCAAAGAATTGGGTCAGACAATTAAACATGAATATAGGTCTTACAAACGTGAACTTCATCTTCCAGTGCCCGAGTAAGATTGATATTTGAGTCTTCATATATAACAATGCAACTATTCCCAGCAACCCCTGCTTCAAACAATAACACTTCCACAAATCACACCGTAAAAATGAAACTGTGCTTTGATCACAGAACAGAGTTGTTGGCACTTCTGAGGACTAAGCATAAAACCAACCCAAAATTAAAGCAGACCATGCCAATAGATCCAATCGCATTAATTTACAATTGCACCAATTTTCTGAGGATTTAATCAATACCTGGGATTGCATCAACTAAGAACTCATCTTCTAGAATAAACTCATGAGGCTCCCGAGGTGAAGTTAACTTAGTTTAGCAACTAAAACTGTATCCAACAGATTTGATGCTAATGGAAACGTTCCACCATTCACTGAAGACCCTCACCTCCCCTCCTCTCAAAGCTACCATTTTTCCATCATTGCTAAATACTCCCTGTCAAGAAAGAGCTGCATTTGATTGAGATGCGGAGGCATCAATAAAATAATTGCTGATGTCAGATAACATTCTTGGCTTAGTGTTCATTTCTCTGTATGACTTAATTAACAATGCCTTCACATCAGAGTAAATCAGCTCTTTTTTTATTTGCCTGATGTCTTCAGACAATTTCATGACTGTGACATGGGGGTTCATTTATTATTTCTTCCAAAGCATTACCCAGGTGAAAGGCATGGACTCAGTTTGAGATCAAGCCCCCCAAACCCCTGAAAATTTGCCAGAGGGACAGAGAGGCAGATGGTGTTTGAGCCAGTATGAATTTACGGAAGGTTCAGAGATATGGCTTAAGTGACAACACAATTAGAAAGCAACTTATTAGAAGTACCACAGCACAGAGAAAGACAAAATCTACCAAATTAGATTATATAATAACATTAGGAGCATAGAAAGAAAGGTCAAGACTGACTATGAACTGTCTCCTTAGGACAAATTGTTACACCTTCTCCAACTCCACGGACAATAAAATGTGTGCATTTAATTTATACTTAGAACTGAACAATGCCTTCCTCCAGCAGAACTTCCACTTGCAGCAGCTGAGGACACCTGAGGTAGATTGCAGAGCAAAAACCAAGCCACACTTCTATGCTCATCTGTGTTCCCACCAGAATGAGAACAGCAGATTTTCCTCTGCCAAGGACTTCAGCAGGCAGACAATAATCTCACCTATACCCAGGCAATCTCAGAAGGATTCCTCTGATGCTAGCAAAATCATTCCAGATTCATACTCCTGCATGCAAGATCAGCTGCTACGACTAATGCTACCTTCACCCAGCAAAAAAATTCACAAGCTGTTGATACTGCAAGGCAGGGTGTTCTCCCTGTCTCCTTGCACAGCGTAAACACAAACTAGGACAGTTACTGTGAAACTAGCTACTCAATTTCTCATCTCAAAATGCAGTTTAAACCAGCTGCTCTAGTCAACAGAGTAGAGAATCAAAAGGCAACTAACTGCTTAAGCAGAGCATTTCACAAGGTATGATAGATGAAATCTATGTGCCAGTAAAAGACACAGGTAGGAGCTATTAAAAGACACAGCCAGTATTCCTTAGGCCCAGGCTAGACAGTATTAATGAGTCACAGCAGGATTTCATATTATTTACAAGAGAATATAAGTGCTGTCATCATTTCTCAATGGTAAATAAAGTATTTGGAGCAGAAAGACAAGTTTCAAATTAGATACAGTGGTAAACAGTATTAGTACTGTTTGGATATCATCTGAACAACTGATTTGTAAAAAAAAAAATTTGAAAAATAAATATTACATTTCTGAAGGATGAAAAAGCCCTTGTCTTATCTCATCCATACTTTCACCCTCACATTGAAAAGGATTAAGGCTTAAGCCATAGAGAGTGTACAGACGTCTTACCAATAAGCCTTAGTTCAAAGATCTCTGTACAGCTTCAAAACTGGACTGAGAACCACCCTTACCTTGTCCTTTCATGTCCCTCAGAAGCAGAGACTGCTCAGAACACCTTGCTCCTCCCTGTTGAGGAGTTAACTAGATAGTTGAGAAGTTGCCTGTGTTTCCTCTATTTATACCATGCCTATCAGCAATTCAGAGGACTGAAAACCAGCTTTTGCAAGACCTTTTGCATTTCTTCCACTGGCCATAGAAATCTCTTGGTCTAGAGCAGATCCAGAGAAGGTGAGAGCTTTCTCATCTATCATGTCTTCTTACAATATTCAAGTAAGCTAGAAAAAAACCTCCCCACTTTGGGGTTCCAGTTCAAATCCAGGAATGAAATCCTGTGGCCCCACAGAGGTGGCTAGGGAGAATTCTTAGTTGAGATGTGCTAATATCTAAGCAACCCAGTCCTCCTAAAAATATCCCATGGGAGAGTTGTTAGTCTAATTTGGGTCCATGACTAACATGCATACATTATGCAGTCACTTCTCTCATGCTTCATAGGCTTCCAAGTCTATACATCAAACAGGCCAACAGTAAAGTCTAAATAACTTTCTGCAGGTTCATTTATCTTCTTTAGAAAACCTAGACACCTGGTGGCACCATGTCAGTGTTCATTTTAGTTAAAAAGAAAAAAAAAAAAAGAAAAACAAATCTGCTGAAGTTTACTCCTTACAGTAATGTTCTGAGCTGGTAAGATGAACTTCTTAAGTGTTTATAACAGCTCTGTCATGACAGATACACTGCAAGTCTCATCCTTTTGTCTTGAGGAATGCACTACACTCACATTTTTCAGGAAAACCTCTGATCTGATGACGCCCCTGTCATTCATTTTATAAGAGGTAATGCTGGTCACTGAGACATTCATGCTGGCTCCTACAGGCAGCATGTGAAGCTCCTTTGTGAAACTCCTACAGCCTGCTTCTTATTTTACTGTAGCTGAAAGAATTCAGGAGAGGCTTCCCAAGCATTAGTGAAATCATATCAAACCAAGAAAAATCAAAATCAGAACTGTGGCCTCATGGTGCCACTTACAATCTATACTGTCCAACAGCCTCATTAAACTTCAGTGAGTTTCTGGCCTATTAAAGTTAATGAAAAATGCTCCACATTTCCAACAGATTTTTGGTCTCAATTTACTGCCTCTCTGCAGAACAATTCCTTTATTCTGGTCAGAGGGACTATGGCCTTTGACTTGGAAATCCCAGTCCTGGTCTATATGAGCTAACCTTCCAGGCAAGCCTGGTGAAGCCAATTAGCTTATGGCATCAAAGCACATTTTAGGCATAACTATTTAAGCAGATAGTAGGTCTGTTGCTTGCTACAACCCAAAGTTTTACTTTTGGAAGTAACATTAATTCAAGCCCTACACTCTCCCTCTTTTGCAGTTTTAAAGGAAGCCTGAGGGTAGTGCTTTTACTTACTATGACAGGCAGAGTTTTCAGCATCTGTTTAAACAAAACAGAACAAAAGGATTATCTGTTGCCATGCAACCAATAAAAATGATACATTTTTAATAGCTGAGACCAGAAAAAGCAGCTGCCATATAGGCTCAAATTTTCAAAAGGGAAAAAAAAAAGGGTTAATGCCTTAAGTTAAAAAACTTTTCAATAGAGGGAAGGAGAACACATCTTTTATGACCATTATAATATAAAGTCAGTAGGGCTGGAAAGAGCACTGCTTTCAGCAAAGAATTGTTGTTCTCACACAAAGAGGCTGCACTTCCACTTCCTTGACTTTACGGTACTTGTTTTGCTTGTTTCTTTCCATATCATCAAAACACTTGACCTTTTTATCTGTGGGATGGAAGCTACAGTGTACTATAGGACAGTCCAGGCCACCTCCAGATCTCAACACCCTGATGTCTTCAGAGCATGGCTAGATTTTCATGTATGCTAACTCACTCAGACATACCTGGGTAAGACAATCAGAAAAAGATCTGCAGCTGGATCAAAGGAATCACTTGTTTCCTTTTCAGAAATTAATCTTGGGCATAGGGTCTACAAAACCCCTAAAGGAACAATTTTAAACAAGGTGACACATCTAGTATAGACTGCAAAAAATCACCAACACCTTTAGAGCAACACCAGGTCACAGAGAGGGGATTTGGGTTGTTGGAACAGAGGCAGCATTACAGAGCATAGTTAAGGGCCCAGATTTGCAAGACCACAAGGTGTAGTTAAGTGGGCAGGTTTAAAGCTAACATGCTCTCATAGCCCTAAATACCTTTCAAAATCTCAGCCACTCTTAGGAGCTCAATAGTGACCTAGAAGAAAAAAAATAAAAAATAGCACAGCACACCTTTTTGAATATTAACCCATCAGGAGAACCAGAAAAATCTTGAAGCAACCTATTTTTGTAAGACGAAACTATTCCCAAGAAAAGGAAAAGTGTGCTGAAGCCCTGGCTGCAAAAATGATTCTCCAGAGGATATCAGCAGAGGTTTGAAGTGTCTGGAGAATCAAGCTGTTTAGAGAATCACAAGACTTCCTACTGACCATTAGCTACTATATATTATCTATAAGAGCTAAATTGATGTCCTATCCAAGGCTACGACCCCACCTCATATAGCACTGTACAAATTTAAGCCCTCTAGGGAATACTGGAAGGAAAAAAAAAAAAGCTTCATCACCCTTCTGATTTCTGAAAGCAGCTTTCTTCAAGGATTTCACAGATACATTTCTGTCTTTTAAGAAATTATTTCAGATGACAACCTTGACCTTAGCAGTGTACAAGATCATGGAACCACCTCGTAAATGAAGAATACATCTGTTCTTCCAAAATTATTCCAATCTCTAATCAGCAGATCCGGTTTTGCATTCAACAGAAATTGAAAATGAAGCTTTCATAAGCTCTTCCTAGGTCTCAGTCAAAGCTGAATGGAGCTAGCAGGAGCTTTATTCTAAGGTTAGCTTCTTTTGGATCAAATCCATACTAGCTAGCTTTGAAAATCCTTTCTCTGGATTTCTAGCTCATGTAGCATCACTTACGAAAAACCTGGACACACTGCAAATCCTCCTTTTGATTTTTATGGCACCAGCAAAACCTATTTGTCTTCAACTCCAGGCAAGCAAGCATTAATGGCTAAGGAATCTCGGCATGTTTTGTCTTCAGTACCATGAAAGTTTCACTTAGAACTTACCAGCACAATAGAGGCCTACGTCTCTGCTGTTTTCCTGTTTTTAACCATGTCCCTTAGTGTGAGAGCAATGGATTAAGGTAATATAAAATAGACTCTTCCATGTGAAATAAAGATTGACAGGGCACAAAACATTCAGATCTCAATATGCAATGATACTGACTACGATCCAGCCAATGAATAAGGTCTGTTTTTTCTTTTATCACTTGTGTCGTTTTAAAGCAGTGATCTGTTCTTATGAAGATGATTTACTTTTTTCAGACTGGTAATCACCACCACTGAGCACATTTTGGCAGCTATGGAAATCATGATGCAATTAAGAAATATTGAGGGAACAAATGATTTCTCATTAATACATAATGATCATCATTAATACAAACGCTATTTAAAGTTAATTTAGAAGAATGGCTACATTAGTATAACTGTGTTGCTCCAATTAAAGGGCACAAACATTTTCCACTGAACCTACTCTGAGTTATGAAGTTGTTCTCCATCTTTGGTGAAACAGTTAGTAAAAACTGAAATCAGAACTCTGTAAGTTAGGTACGTTGTAGAGTGGAGAGAGGAAAACTAAGACAAAGGTGGGGAATAAAAAAAGAAGTATCCTTGTGATAACTTGTTCTGTTGCATTCATAGCTAGAAAGGGGAAAAAAGGAACTCCAACAATTTTAGTAAATTGGAGGTTGATCCAAGCCCACTAAAACAAACAAAAAAGGCTCTGTCAGGAGGGTCATTCTTCCACACAGAATATGAATCAACAATATCTTTCAGTGGTTCTAGCAGTTAGCTCCCTTCCGACGTGACAGACTTCCCTGAGTGCAGGGTAGGGGACAACACTGACCATCAACAGATCAGGAAAAACAGACCAGGAGCAGTAGGGTCTAGGCAACTCCCAATGTACTTTAAAGAAAAAATCTGAAAATTTTTAGAAGTTGACAGACAAGAAAATTGTCACTTTCTAATTGTCAGTGATTACTATAAATTGTAAGAAGCAATCACTCTGCACAAAGAATATAATCACAGTTTAGCTAAAAACTGTGGGAATCTTGTTATTGGTAAAAACAGAGAGAAGACACTATCCACAGCTTTAGCCACAGGAACAGTGAGAATATCACAGAACCACTGATCCGAAAGGACACATTCTAAATGCCATTGGATTTAGGGAAATCTTTCCATTTACTTCAGCAGACTTCTGGTCAGGCCCCAAAGGGAAATTGCATTTATCCTCTTCTATTTTGCAAAGACAGCTGCAAAGGCTCTGCTTGGTGCAGAGCATTTACCTGACAGCTGATCCTACTGGCTGTACTGGTACACCTTCAAGAGCCACAAAGCAAATAGGTTGTCCATGGTGTTCAGTTTGAGTTTTATCTGGGGATTTTTTTTTTGTTGGTGTTTGGTTGTTTTTTTTCCATTTAGGTGCCACTTGTCAAAAAATTTTATTGAAGATATTCAGTAGATTTTTCTATGTGGTTTTGAACTTTCATGTAAGTCCATACAATTTGTTAAACATTCTTTAATTCATTTTAAGTGCACTTTTCTCATCAGCAGACAGGCAATTAGTTCCTTCTAGAGACAAATAAAAAATTCAGTATCATTCTTTTTATTTGACCTTGGCCTCTACTCATAGACTTACTGTAACAGTCACACCATTGTACCAGAGCAGAATTCAGCCCTGTGTTCATCTATTGATAAGACTTCAGGTTAAGCAGTCATTCAGGTGAAAATAGTGCAAATGTTTTAGTTTGAACACCTGCCTCTTTGGAGACATTTCAAAGCCTTCCTTCAATTTATTAGTGGATAATTCCTGCCAGAGCTCGAAATGCTCTCTCCTGGCAGACTCTGAGCTTTCTGGCCTACACACCACTGAGGTGCAGCACTGACTGAAGACCAATCAAGTTCTGCACTGTGGTTTCAGAGGCTTGTGAATATAAATGAGCAAACTCTGCTTTAGAGCCCTGTGTACATTTCTGCTCTTCAAACTTGCTGCTCTGGGGGCACAAGGAGCCTGCAGCAAATACACCAGAGAAATTGGTGCTAAAATTAGTTTGTATTGTAACAAATCACTTTAGTCTTTTCTTGTGGAAAATTGCTGTATGCTTAGTATGTTTAGAGAAGGGATTTTCAATCATTTGATTTATGGACCCTAAAATGTGTTCCAGTGAGAGTATGGAACGTTCACATCTGTAGACTCTGCATATAAACTTGCTTTTTCTGAACTACTTAAAAGCAATAAAGAAAACCAGAAAAAAAAAATAGTTGCTTAAAGCAAAAGATAAAGTAGTACATTGTGTGCAGTTAGATGTTTTTTTCTTAATTTTTCCACACCCAAATTTTCACACTCACTCACTAGAGTTAAAAATACAGAAAACAGGACTCCACAAACTATTGACATTTCAGTGGCCATCCAGGCCAAACATTAAACATAATATTCAGATTTGTATGGAGGAAAAAAAAAAACAACAAAAACCAAACCAACCCAAACAACAACCCCAAACTTTTCCTGCAAATAAAAGAGCTTAATGTATACAAAAGCATAACCAGCAATGCCCTTCCTGTGTCTCACAGTTCTCAAGAGACAAAGTATTAATCCAGGAGGCAGATGGATATCCCTGCTTTGGTAAGACCACCTGGACCTGGGCACCAGAGTGGTGAGGATTCGTCCCAACAAACTGCCCCACCTCCCAGCTAAGCAGCCTACATGCCTAATTAGAAGCTTACCACCCTCTGCCTTCTAGCTCAGTGAATACTCAATTGCTTTATACACAGGAGAACAGTATTACCTGGGGAAAGCTGTGTCAATCTCCCTCTCTCCTTCTCACCTCAGCTATCCCATGGGATGGGGGCTAAGACATCTACCTGCAGAGGGAAACTGTGTGGGTTCAGCCTTCTTCAAGCCAAGAAAAGCTATTTAGACTACTGCAGCACTTAAAGTCCAAAATGTTTCTTGTTACCCTTTGGGACACGTTTCTCCTCTGAATGTTTGCAAGTTTAAGTCAAAAAGTCCAATGACATTCAACAAAAAATGCTGTTCAGTTTTATTTCCAGTTCTCTCCCATACAGCTCACTCAAATGCCATTACAAACTTTTTATTCCCCAATACATGTTTGTGTTTTAAGTAGCACATTTACTGAAGTGAACTCAGTATAAAGTGATATGTATGTAAATCAAACTCATAACAAGCTCATCTGTTATGCAAAACCAGGGGATTTATAAAAATAATTTTAAAAGTCTCCTTTTCCCTTTCTAGCTCACTTGTCCTTTGCTTTAACAAATGCTATTCCCCTGCTGCACTTCACTACAAAGTACCATGATTACTGTAGTTTGAAGTTAGCAAGAATCTCTCTGACCAACAGCCCTGCCTGACCCTTCTGACAGCTACTGAAATCTCAC
Source organism: Merops nubicus (assembly GCF_000691845.1). Lineage (NCBI taxonomy): Eukaryota > Metazoa > Chordata > Aves > Coraciiformes > Meropidae > Merops > Merops nubicus. The sequence goes on along the minus strand of NW_008592126.1, from coordinate 36,658 downwards.
ACTGGAGTACTGCAGAGGCAACCTATTTGACCAACAAATATCATTTCATTCAGGACAATAATGCTAACCATGACAATAACTTGAAGCTGAAATCAGAACCAATTAAGCACACATTTAAAGCATATGCTTATGTGTTTTTATTAAACTGTGATGTTTACTGAATACTTTTCAGGGTAAAAAAAGATTCTAGTGTTGAATAAATTATTTCTTTCCACTCACCACTCCACTCAAAAAATATCCTGTCTCAATTTAGAGACTATAAAGGATGATGAATCTCTCCCCATGGCTCTACAATCTAGTGCTTAATTGTAGCTTCTCATTATCTAAATGTCATTAGTTTCACACAGTCTTCATTACTTTGTGGTGCTAGCCCTGTCCTCCCCATGCTCTGACCTGTTCTTGGCCTTTCTAAATTACATGCTATTTCTTGTTGCTCTCTAATAATGAGCAGATATTTTTCTGAAATATGATATTCTAATTAAAACCTGTAAAAACTGATGGCATTTTAGAGACAAGAATGAGAGGGTCTGGTCTGCAGCTCTAGTTTTTCTAAAGCATTTCAGTGACTGACACCAAGACCTTATTTGTAATCAACACACGTGGCCTTGATCAGCAGCAAGACTTCTTGTAAAGGCACTCAGAACTCATTAACCAAATAAACAAATATTTTAGCACTTGGGACTCTCAGACAGTAAGTCATTGTTATAACCATGTAGTGGTATCTTTAAAGCAATTTAGACTTCAGCTTCCAAATGTAGACTATCACTATGGTCAACTGCTTGAATCAAGGGCTGCATCAGATGACCAGTAGTGTCCTTTCCAGCCTCAACTGTTCTGTACATAGATGCTTTTAATATGAAGATAAGAGGTCCATGGCTAATAATCCTTTGCACCAAACATGGTCAGATAACACTTGCAGAGGGAGAGCAGAAGAGCCAGTGTGCCATGAGCTGACAACTCCCATTCCCCGTTGCCCTGCACTGCTGGTGCGAAAGAGATCGAGAACTCACGAGTAAAGTTCAGCTTGGGAAGAAGGGACAGGTAAGGGAAAGTTGTTCTTAAGATTTGGTTTTATTTTTCATTACCCTGCAGTGATTCGATTGGCAACATATTAAACAAATTTCTTTAAGTGGAGTTTGTTTTGCCCTTGACTGTAATCGGTGAGTGATCTCTCCCTCTCCTTATCTCGACCCATGAGCCTTCTATTTTCTATCCCTTGTCCAGCTGAGGAGGAGAGCAATAGAGTGGCTTTGGTGGGCACCTGGGACCCAGCCAGGGTCAACCCACCACACATGGTGACTTAGACAATAAGCTTAAAGTGCTAGTCAATCACAAGCATTTATTATTCTAGTTGGCATATATTAGAAGTCCATACTTCCACAATGAACACATTTACTATACTACATTTATTATGTAGTATAGGAGCCTAGGAAAAACAAAGAATTTAGGAAGGGAGAAAGATCACACTTAATTGTCCATGAAAATTTTAGCCAACTGCAGGTGTACTCGATTAACATCTCATTAAAAAAAACTCCTGAACTTCAAATAAGCTGTCAGCCTTGTATAGTGTAAATGAAGGGTATAATTGATAGCCACACCAGTGCTAGGTTAAGTGCTTTAATAACATTCTGGCTCTCCAGAGAAAGTCAGCTCTGTTTCATCAATATAAAGAATCCACGCCAAAGAAGTTTCATAGTTTAAATGAGTTTTCTGTAGTTGCAGCAGAATAAAGGCAGTAAAGTCGGGGGGAAATTCAGCATAATGCAGCATGAGCTTTTCTCTGTTTCTGAATATTTTCCTCTGTTTAGACTGGTTTCAAAGCAAAACTACAGCACACACCTTATTTACTCTGATAGGCTAATAGGTACAGATTATCCATAATGCACGAAACACCAATGCATTTCCAAACATGTGGCCCCAATTCTATTCTCACTTATGAATCTGTCCTTGCCAGAGGCAGATTTGCCAGGCTAATTTAGGATACAGTAATTCTACTCACTAGCAACTGGCCAGCACAGGATGCTTGTTTCCAAGAGCACCTGATGCAGCTGCAGTCTGGTCCTGTAGGTAGATATATTCCCTTCAACAGAATTACTTCTGAAGTGTCACAGATCAGTATCTCATCCTCTCTGCTCCATCCAGCCAACCCTGAATTTTGGGAAGGTTCGAGTGTAGAGCAATGTCATAAATCTAGACTCCTACTACAGTGATTGATGAAACTTGGAAGAGAAAAATATAACAAGCTATTTGATCCCTGGCCTTTTGCTCACAGTTATTGCTCTGGCCTTTGTACAGCAGAGGCTAACCAGGTGCAGCAGCTGAAAAGAGCATCCATTTTCCATATGATCATATTTTCTGTCCTTGAGAGGAAAGGAGAACTGTACAGTTCTGCTGTAATTTGAAGAGGACAAGTTCCTCCAACTTCTTGCACTTCAGTCAACGTTTTCTGCAATTCTGATAGCTCATCTTCCCCAGAGTTCACAGCAATGTCAAGTTTCTGGAGCTGCTGGGCCTGTCAGTCTACAGGTCACTGGGTATCTGCAAATTACTTTAAAATGCTCCAGAAAAGATAGTTTTCAAAAGCAATTTTCCAGTCAGTTTAAATCTGGTCTGCACCCTCCCTGAAAATACTGGGAGGTCCACAACTTGAGAGAGCTTGAAACCAGAGATTAACACCTGGGGTGATTTTCCATCTGGAAATCTGCCTCCTTACTAAGTTTCTAACTGTCTGGGAAGCTGCGATTATGCCCTTGGATTTCCATTGTCTTTTCTGAATAGTGTTTGGCATCTTCAGTCTAATTAAGTATGCATATGTCCTCTGTCCTTCCTTACGCTTTGTTCTGGGATGTACAATAACCTCCAGGCTGGAGTTCTCATCTTCCACATGTCCTGTGTTCGACAGGTCCCTTTGACCTTCTTGAAGGAACAGTTATTTCATTAAAACACTCATGCTACCTTTCTTCCCCCCAATCCCTTTGGTTACCAAATGGCTACTTTTACACCTCCCTAAAATTAAGATCTGTTTCATCCCATGGTATGTCCTCTACCTCTCTCACAAGCAGAGTCAACTACATTTTTTGCTTTGTGAACACAGAATCTCAAAAGAATTTCCAAACAGCCAACTCTCAAGGTGCCTCACTTTTTGAAAGAGGTGGATTGATGCCAGCTCTCCACCCTTTCAATCCTGAGAATGGCTGTGGAGCTAATTTTGCACTTACTGTATTGAGTTTTGTGACCATGCTGGGCTCCGTAGCTGTCTCAAACACAAGCAACTTATGTCCCATATCTCTATGGTTCAAACTGACATAATCTTATTACTGAAAGTGAAAATACCATCTCTGAGAATTACATTATTTTGAACAAGTAATGCCGAAGTTTAAAGTAAAATTTTATCACTTAGGACTTGGCATTTTATATTAAAATAGGCCTACCCTGAAGAACACTCGTAAAAATAGTAATCCCTACATTGCACACATCTGATACTGAATCAAAAATATGTTTCAGCTGCAGGAAAAAGATTCCATCATGAAAAACAGAAAATATCAAAACCTTTAATGTCCAGCTCCTATGTGATTTTCTAAAACTCCACAGTTGCAAGTGTCAGAAATTCTTGTGTGAAATAATTACAAACATGATTAAATAATTGAATGAAAAATCCAAGAGTACAGTGGGTTTTCTATACCTATGGACTACAGTTAATTATATTGCACTGGCTGGCAACAAGCCGTGAACTTGAGTTGACAGAAAGCCTCCCATAATGGGACTAAATTTGGGATCAGTTCCAAAGCCCACTATGAAAGTCAGCACAATAACACAGCAGCCGCAGGAGATGAGAGTCTCTCAGGAAGCAAGAAGTCTTTGAGCATTTTCAGGCATAGTGCAAACATCTCCTGCTTTCTTTTGTTATGTTTTTTCATTTTTACCAGCAAGGATCATCATACAGATGAAAAGCAGTAAGGTTTAGTGGCTTTGACCAGGTACTTTATCATATTTTGACCACCCTATGGCAGAGAGGAACTGTACCCTCAGAAGCACCAGTCATATCATGGGTGTTAAGTTGTGCTCATTTTAGGTGTCACACCACTGTCTCCTGGGAGAAGGTATTATTATTTTTCTGCTGAATGTAGCCTCTCTGTTGTTTAAAGCTTTAAACTGAAAACAGAGAAGATTTTATATTAGGCATGGCTGGAGTTTATTCATTTGCTCTCGTGAATATTTGCCCTTTTCAACATTCCTTGCATCACACAGACAATTTTCTCCGCATGTAGCACAGCTTCATAGTAAAAACCAAATCGAGTTAAAAAGAATGTTGGGGGTTTTTTTCCAGCACCTCAGCAATAGCTGAAACACTGATTCTGAGCTGCCCACATGCACTGGCATTAAACTCTGCTCAGAAATCTCTAACTCCACTATAAGGAGTTCTGTAGAAAAAAAAAATATATAAAACCCACCATGCAATAAAATGTTCCAGCAGCATTGTCATTCAAGACAAAACACATGCGTGAGCAGTTCATGACACCTGAGGTTTGACAAGTGATAACTGAGTTTAGTTTCTTCATGTTTGCCAGCTTGTTGAGGCTGTTTCTATCACCACCTGGCTCCACACCACTTTTGGCAATCTGAATCTACCAATTCTATTCAAGTTAGGATGTTTGGTTTAACGTTTTAAGCCACAAAAAACTTTTTGTTGAAAATATAATTAACTGGATACAAAACTCGTTAATAACCTCAGTCTCAGACTGAAAAAAAAAAGAAAAAAAACCGAAAAAACAATAAGGAAGAACTTCAAGAGGAATTTAGGAGATGTAAATTGTAAAGGAAATCTAGTCTTTAATTTTTAATATACGAGGATTCTGATTTAATTCTGCTGCTCAGCCAGAAGTTCAAGGACAGATTTAATAACTAAATTTTAGGCACTAAATCAGTCCAGGAAAACTTCAGTTGAGTCATTTGAAACTGGACTGGGAAAAAGCATTAAAGGAAAAAAACTGTATGGAACAGTTTTCCAACAGTCAAAACCCCCAAATTATTATAGCAGTCTTGGTGCACATAATTTTATCTTCCAAGAGATACAAAAAAAAAAAAAAATTTCTTGAAAAAGAATGACATATTTTCCATTTCTCATGACACGCCAGTCCTTTCTAGTCCCAATCCCTTTGACTAACATGTTAGGCACTGATTCTCTCAGAGAGTCTGGCACATTCAGGTTTAAAACCTGCTCTCATTTAAAATGATCTTTTCCTACACAATTAAAAAGATGGAATTCTGGACCTGGGAAGAAACCAACACAACTCTTCACTAAACTCCTCCTCTTCCTCTTCTCTCTTTTATTCTTCATGTACTCTGCAGCTCTCCTGTGCCATTGTCAAGTACATGCCATGTCTCACAGAGTAGCTTGAGCCTTATTACCTCAGTTTCTTCTGCTACATTTCATGTATGTATATATATATATACACATACACAAACACACTGGACCATCCACCTTAGCCTTTCAATTATCTCAGCTGGCTTCCTTCCTCACAATGCAACTACAGTTTCAGCATTGAAAGGAAGGCTAGCAGACAGTAGAGGGAACAAGGTAGGTGAAAGAATTAAACACTAGTGGCTTTTAAGCTCTCTAATTAAATGCATAGGGTACCACATCTGCATAAGTGAACTGAAAGACTTGGAGTCACATGCTTTATTAAAGACTAAATGAGATCAGTGATGAGTGGCATGTTTTTGACAGACACAGCTCCTCAGGGTAATCATTAGGTGTGGCCACTGAGAGCAGAACTGAAAGTGTGCCCTTTGTTCCTAGAAAAAATACTTAGAGACATTTTCTTCCCTGCTTCTGAATCCCCCTGAAGAAGGATCGGCTGGTTGGCATTAAATGTCACTGCTTGCAATTAACATCATTTAGCTACAACAGAAGTCATTAGTCCATTTGAGGCAGTATCCCAATCTTGGGAGGCCCTCTTAACCTAACTACACCCACGTGACTCATTACCTCTAACAACTCTGTCGGGTTATCAGTAGCACCAGTTTAACAAACTGTATGCGACCCCTGCTTCTGCTGCTGGTGAAGCTTGACATCACTGCTGAATACCATATGGGACCACGAAGAGTCAAGTCACCCCTTCCAGAAGCCACCTAGAGCTCACTGTGCAATGCTGTGCTACACCAGCTCCAGCACTGGTACAGCACTTCAGTGACTCTTTACTAAAAAATCCAGACAAGCCTGGCAGCAGCACACGTTTGACTCCTCTCTGCTTCACAATCCTCAACACCAGAACCATTCCAAAAAAAAGGCAGACCAAGGGCTGTTAATCCATGTGTTAATAACCAAAGCAAGGCTGCTGCTTCTGCCTGGAGCTACCCTACGATAGGTTGAAATCGAGCATGTGTTTAACTTCACTAACAATGTTCATTAAGATGAACCATAACCCGCAAGTCAAATTTCTGCATTGCTTTTCATCAAAAGTTTTGGGATGTCATCACATGACTGAGTCACAGCTCTCATCTCCTCTGGTTCCCACTACATAAATCAATAGGAGGAGCAGGGAGGGTTCCTCCAGATGGCAAAGCAAGCAGGAGTCTGATGGGGTTGTGTTGTGTAGCTGCTCTAATTCAGCCTTTATATGTGGTGCTAATACCCCACTTGAAGACCTCCAGTCACAATCAACTTTCATACAGAGCCAGAACTGCCCATTTTCCCAGGATGCCACCTGCCACGTTGGCATTCAGGGATGAATTTAGCCTTTTCAATCTAAGTGATTTCAAAGTAACCAGAAGAGTTCAAGCAGAAGTGGGGTCCATTCAGTGATGCAAGCATCTGTATCTCCTGTATATGCTACACAGGATAACACAGAAAAGCAACTTGAGCAAAGTGATGGTCAATGGCAACCCCACGGCGGTCACTGAAACCTCTTTTGAGACAAGAAGCAACATGGTAGAGAGATGTCATTAAAAAAAAAAAAAAATTAAAAAAAATCATCCCTTCCAAACTGGTTATGTTTTTGGAAGAGCAGTTTGGTAGGATACTTAGTATAGAGCTCAATGCAGCTTAAGCAGTCTTTTCATCACCAAAATTGCTGCCCACCACTGCTTGTTCACAGGCAGACCACCCTGGTGATTGGCCACCTACACACCATCAAACTATTTGCTAAGGGCTTCCCACCCTGCTGTTGGTCAAGGTTAAGCACAGAGGAATGGGAAGGAGAAAAAAAAAAAAAAAAAAAAAGAAACACAACAAAAAACTAAACCCCACACAACCAAACAAAACAAAACCCAAAAAGGGATATCTTTATTTAGCCAATTTTAAAAAGTATTAAATGAATAATTGTTCTGCCTCTGGCCATGGAAGGCTTAATATGCCTTTAAAGATCTCACTAATCATCTTCATAGATTAAATTCTCAAAGCACAGCATCATGCAGCAAGAAGCCATCTAGCCCTGGCAGGATCTGAGCAGCCTAAAGGCTGCTCCATTTTGATCCATGACAAGATTCTGGAAGAGCCTTAAATTGGTGAAGGTTCAAACTTACACCATCTTCTCTCCCTGCCTGCTCTGACAGAGGAGACCAGAATCAGGCTGGCTGTTCTCATGATAGGTGGGAGTTCTGCTTAGAAGGAACATTTCCTTCTGAAGGTATGCATTCCAGCCAGGACCTAAAAGGCACTCTCTGTCACTTAGTCTTCCTCACTCATGATGGTCACCTGGTACTTCTCAGGAAACAGCACTGGCTGTGAGCACCCAAAGGCATAACCCTCTTTTCCCCTATTTTCCTACAGCTATTATTCCATACTCTAGCAGTGTGTCCTGCCCCTTTGTCTGGACCCAACCAGTCAGGAGAAAAGGCCCTTCTGAAAATTCCAGATTAGGATCTGAATTTTTTTTTTTTTCCCCCCCCCATCCAAGTTGGCATATGTGGGAGGAAAGCAGGAAGCAGTGTAAGACATAAGCAATACATGAAGAGTAGCAAGTCAGAGATTTTGTGATTCACCATGAGTATCAATAAATAATAACAATTTAAGCCATCATTCCCACTTCTAAATCCCAGCACACATTGCTTTGTATTTTATGCAGAAAAAATGAATTTTGGAATTTGGTTTTAGCTACTTAAAATCAGAGAATTTAGTACAGGTTCTCAAGAGATGAAAAATACAAAGTCATTAATCCAAAAATATGTGTTTTGGCCTGTCACAGGGATCACTGAGCTTAACAAGGGATTGGTCCAGACAGTTTCCTCCTTTCTGGTTAAATTCCTTTGAAGTCATTGAGAGTCAGCCCAGGCACATGCAGATACATTCATAAAAATAATAATAATTATTATGGAAGTCAAGCCCAGTGACATCAGAAAGAAGAAATTTAAAAAAAAAAAAAAAACAACACAACACTAAAAAGTTAATGTGTTTATAGTGCATGTGTATTGCAGATAACTGGAGTAAGGAATTCTTTATATCTTCCATATATATACACATGCATATAAATGGATGGGTAAGGAAAAGGAAAGTGTTGTGTTGAAGGTCCAAAGGTTCAGAAAATATCTCCTTAAAAAGCTGTTTGCTCACAATACCAAAGAACAGCAAGCAACCAAATGGGACTGTTTACAGTTCAGCTGTAATCCAGAATCAATGCAGCTGCATTCTTATACTAAGCTTAGATGTACATTGATCTCAGAGTATTCACCACTGAATACAGGTCATTAAGAAGGTGGTTTGCATCTTATCTGTCTCTTACTTAGAGGCCTGTTGAAGTATTTCAGTTTGACTATAATTAGTAAAGCAGGTACACTATGCACTATCTCCTTGAGTTCATGAAGCAAAGCACATCAATACAGGATATTTCATGTCCCTTTCATCCACCCTTTAAAGCCTAGAGTTAATCAGAGAACACTCTGGAAGCTTCCAGTGGCTTTCTGTCCTGGCTGGTAAGCTACTTCTTCAGGGCATAACGTTATGGAAAATAAACGGGCAGATTTTTTGCAGCAGTGACATCTCATAGCAGACACACAAATTTAGAGGCAGCTGGCTTTAACATAGTAATTTTTTTTTAAAACAAAAAAAAAGTCATCTTTATAAAGTTGAATCATCAGTTTGTTTGTAACTTCAATACGTTCCTAACATCTATGGATTATATATTTCCAAAAAAAAGGTTCAGAACCACTATACCTAAAGATCTAATTTGATTTCTTGGCTGTACCATGCCATAGCAGAAGTACAGTGCTGCTTGCATCCTCAGCATCAGCTGTTTAGGCACCACATGCACTTCTGCATGCAGTGGTCTTTCTCCCCTTTGAAAAAATGTGGTGTCATCACCTCTGTGTCAACTGGTAGAGCTCTGGCTTGGGAACACAGATCACCACAGATTGTATTTCCTTGTTTTAGTCATCATCTTAGAAATAGAAGAAATAAAATTCTGGTCTTCAAAAAAAAAAAAAAAAGTTTCCTGAAGAGTATCTCAGCACAGCACATGACATAAATAGTTTCTTCCCCCACTCAGGATCCATGGCAGTATAGAGGGATTAGACATTTTCAGAATAAACATGTTGCAATATAAGGGTTTTTTTCATTTCCTTTGTATTTAACAGACAGTAACTTCCCACCTCAGTATCTCATTAAATACTACCCTAACCATGATGCCAAGCATCATCATCACAGTGTAGAGCCCTGCTTAAACAATTCAGTGAAGGTTCTCACCACCCTGTGTAAAACAAGAAGCACCTGCAGATGAGTCTTAGGCTACAGACATACACTAGAGCCTCATGTACATGAGCAATTTCTTTCATAACCTTCCAGCTTAAGAGAAAATCATCAACTGCTTTCAGAGATTCAGTTAATGTCCATATTGACCTACTGCAGAATTAGATCAGGGTTCAGCTTAGCAACAAGTTATATGAAAATTAACAAGGAAATAATTGACTCAACCACATGACAGAAATTCCCCTTTTCTCCTCCTAGGATGGATTGTGAAAGATATAGCTGTTCAACTCTATCTTATGAGAATCATTGAAAATATTCAAGTGGGAAACTACTTCCACAATGAGAAATACTGGAGGCAGAAGAAAGTAAATGGAAAAATCTTTCATTTTTAATATACCAAGATATTATAAGAAGCAGAATAATCTGTGGCTTAAATCAGGAAATAGCACAAATAAAACGAAGCCTTTGACATTGGCTAAACAAGCTTCAAGAAGCATCATTCAAACTTCAAGCTGGCCCTGAGGTAAGGGAGAGACACTTTAACCTTCAACTTTGCCTAGGAAACCACCTTTTAAGATTTGAATTTGGTTTGAGAATAAAATACTTCTTGTAACTGCTTGCTTGTACAAAAGCAACTGGAATGCCAGCTACATCTCCTAAAGCATACAAGAGTGATGGCAAAGAGAGAAAGGACTAGATTCCTCAGAAGAGTTCAGTCAGAGCAGTTCAGTGCAGTTAAAGTAATGCTAGTTTATCCCAGAGAGATACTTCTTTATTAGGGAAAATTTCTTCACTGAAAGGGTTGTTGTCAAGCCCTGGAACAGGCTGACAACAGAAGTGGTGGAGTCACCATCCCTGGAGATGTTTAAAAGATGTGTAGACGTGGTGCCTGGGGACATGGATTGGTGATGGACTTGGCAGTCCTGGGTTAACAGTTGGACTTAACGATCTTAAAGGTCTTCCAACCTAAATGATTCTATTGGTCTAGTTTAACCCCAACCCAGATAGATAAGTAAACAGCTGTGCTATCAAAAGAAATAAATAAAAAGGGAAAGATCACTTCATTATTTGCAACAGATGTGTCTCTGTCTGTATTTCAAGCACCCAAATAAACAGAGTAGACAGGTAAGAGCCTACAGGATTATCAGGACATATCACATTACTTGTGAGGAGATGTGGACTCCCTCTGAAGCTTTGACTGAACACAGGATGACAGAAAACATATTTCTGGGACAAAATCACATAAACCAATGCCACAGTTTTACACATGGAGAGCACACTTAGTGCTTCAAAAGATAATCATGTGGCTTCCTTAATATATCCTGCCTTCAGCAGAGGAGAAGGCAGATTCCCACAGCCTGCCTCCAGAAGTAATAAAATGGTCAGAAAAAGCAGAACAGTAATCAGGAGCTTAACTTGGATAGCAAGTCAGAGTCAATAGGAGAGTTTAAAAAAAAAAAAGTGAAAGTTGGCATCTCTGTCAATACTACTAATTACTTCTCATTTCCATAACTCCTTCCCCCAAATCATTGTTATCAGCCACAGACAGTGAAATGAATTCTCAGAGAAGCCATCAGTGTTTCTATCTACAGAACTAATGAAATTACTGATCAATAAGACTGCACAACTTCTGCCCATCCAGCTTCCATCCATTCTATACACTCTGGTCCTAGTCACCCAGAGAGAGAAGTGGCAGAGTGGCAAAATGAACCCGAGTGCATATGGCTGCCCAGGACTGTGCTGCTGACCTCTACTGCTCTCACATCTACGTCTGTTGACATCACCAGTCTACTCAGCTGCTGATTTTAAGACAAAAATGAAAGGAAAATAAGCTTCCCTGAATCCAAGCCAAAAAGGTCTTGCCTGTGGTTTCAGCAGAAACCAAAATTCACCTATTAGGCTTTAAAACTCAGTATGTTTCTTGTGGATCATCTCTTTCTCATGGGAACAGAATGAAAGGGCTTGAAAATAGCCCTTAGCCAAGGCTGTAATGAATTCTCAAAGACTCACTAGCCTTCCTGATCCAGTGCACACACACGAGTGGGCCATGGAAAACTAAAAGGCACATCAAAACCAACAGATCTCACTCCACTGGGCTTTGTCTGCCACCCAACTGCACACAACCTTTTCTGTCCTTCCTTCCCTCCCCCCAGGTGTGTGCTATTGAGTTCATATACCCCTGTGCAATGCTGTAACAACAATCATATGTGCCAGCACTTACCATGGCAGGATGACAACGATTTTTACAACATATTATAAACAATGCAGAAACAGACTGAGTTGTTTCTTACAATATATTACGTTAGAAAAGTGACAGAAATCCCATCAACTCAATTCTTTGATGTGTTGTGTACATCAAACCCGAGCAGAGTGAAAATAAAGAATTGGAATTAGAATACAAAAACAGGCGTGGCTAATTCTTGCAACTACAAAAAAAAGATGATCAATTAAATTTGTCTTTAATGGTACAGTCATGGTTCAAACACAAAAAAAGAAATCCCAACTGTGCCTGTCTGTTGCAGATCCTACTCATTACAGCTATTCCCAGACCCATAAAGGAGAGGCAAGCACAAAAGTTGCATGTCTGAAAGATGCTAGAGACCCCACCAGTGTCAGGCCAGGGCATTTCCACATCACAACTGCCCCATCAGTGGTTTGCAAGGGCACGCAGTATCCTACACAGCTGGGGGGGGGCATTCATGGTACAGCAGATCTGACAGCACATATGAAATCTAAGCTCTTTGTACCATAGCAAAAAAGCAAATATTTTTTCTTCTGGCTTATTTCTTCACTTTGCTTACAGCACATGAGACTACACAACTCTACTGGAAACAGGAATCTTGCCTCTTTTCAATCCAGTGGAAAAAAACAATGTTCAAAGTTCACAGTAGAGAAGAAAAAAAAAAGGCAAATTAGCAAGCTCCACCACCCTTTCTTATTTAAATAATACAGAGATTTTGAAGTAGCTTGCAGCAAGCATGTCATTTCTAAGACAAGAGAGCTTTTTTCCCCCCTTGTAAACCTTGTATTTTAAAGGAAGACACTGTCCTATTGTGAAGCGCTGGAATCTCTCTGACCAGTGCCTAAAATCAGAACTGCATTCTTCATTATGTATAAAAGTGTTGCTGCATTTTTTGGTTTGATTCCATCTATCTACAAAAGACAAAACTAATCTGTATTTCAGAGATTAAATGATCTGAAGCTGCACACATAAGACCTCTTTGGGGGAAAAAAAAAAATAATAGTCAGAGCCTGATTTGAGTTATTAAAATCTTGGGCAAGGAAACAAAGAGGAAACAAGATAAGGAAAGTCATCTCCAGCAATCTCTTCTGGACTGATGATCAAACTTCTGTTGCTATAATCAGTGTATTTCAGTCTGTTTCCTCAAAGACTAGCTGCAGACAACAAAACACCAATGAATTGTCATCTACCCCTGACGTCCCAATCTGTGACTGTTTAAAATGCACAATTCTGGCAGTTCTCCTTCACCACCTCTGATGAGAATGCCAGTCACTGAAAAATAAGCGTTCAAGTCACTTGGTGCAGAGATTTTGTATATAAGCACAAAGATATGCAAGTAATATCACCCTCATTCTAAGGATGCCCACGCAATGATCTGCACTCTGATTGGGGTCCGATTCCCCCCCCACCCCTCCTCAGGTAAATGGCCACCTCTGGTTCAGCAAAGCCAGCTCTTTGAGCTACCCATTCAAGCTGTGCCAGCCCACCCTCCTGAACCCCAGCTCTCCCCACCTCTGGGATGCACAGGACCTTCCTGCAGCCAGCAATCCTTAACACACACTCCCACCCAGCTCTGTATGTCTGGACTGTGCACCCGAAGTATCACTGCAGCTTTTACTGCACATCAGACCCCACCTTTGTTGGGTTAGCTCAGCAAATGAGCAAACACATGGGCACATGTGCCAGAGTACACCAGGTACCCCTTTGCCTGTTACTGCTTGCTGAGTTCTGAGTGTTACACCAGCACTGCTGTCCTGGTGACACTAGAATAGGGCACTTCAGTTATTTAGCTGCACAAATGTGTCCTGAGTCATTCATAGGGTGAGCACTTATATATCATTGAGCTAATGCCTGTTTATTTTATCAGAGGAATGACTGCACATTTCCCTCTTTAATTTAAAGGATGAGGGAGCATTAACATGCAGACAGCCACAAAATATAAGACCAGGCTAGTTCAGAAGGTGCTTACAGTGCAGTACAGATTTACAGTAACATGTGCCCCATGGACTCAGCTGCTGTATAATATTCCAATGCAGTTTCCCTGATTTATTTTGTCATTACAAGACCTCAAGGTTTTCCAGTACAAGGGGCTTACTTCACCCTGGACTGGACCACATTACACACTGGATACCCAGCAACTACCACATTCCATATGTCCTGCTGTAGCTCTGGATCATTTCCTGTGCACAGCCTTTCAGCATCCCATGACACCTTGTACCACTAATGGGGCTTGGGTCAGAGTGGATGTTCATCTCAGACGAAATACAGGTCAGAGAAGGGCAATAGCACAGTACATAGCACCTGGTATGTCACAAACCCTGTAGTCTCAAGCACATCATGGTGAGGACCACGGGACTGGCCACAGTGGTGTTAATGAGCACGGACTGCTGGCAGTGACAGCTTTAGGAGCACATGCTGAAGAGTAGGACAAGGCTGGCCAGGCCACCCTGAATTTAAATAGCAAAATGACATGACTCCAACATAATCTACTAGAGGACAGGCTGGTAAAATCCTGCTGCCTGATTCAAACAAGGTACTGAAAAACCCATGCCTTTACACAAGCATCAGCCCATCCTAACTCTATAGGGTGAGCTTCACATCTTCAAACAGAAGTGAAGGCATTCGCTTCTGTCGTCTTCACTCTGTTCTAAAGGCACATTTCAGTGTAAATTTCATTTCAAAGTTCAGTGTAAATTAAAGCTTTTTGATGCAATTTAGTTCTGTCCTTTTCTTTCACATCTTTCATAGTGAAAGCCCTACATCAAATTATAAAGCCATCTCAAATTATAACACCACTAGATGCCATTTCTCACCTCATGAGATCAGCTGCGTCCCTCACTAAATACTTGTTTTATATTTACCTTCTGCATGTTGACACTTCATCACGATTCCAGGTAACAGTGCATTTCAAAGACAACATTATACATCAGACTTTTATCAAGCATGGCCAATTATGCAAATTCCTCCAAAATTTATTTTTAAAGAAAAGGAAGATTGATTGCCGAGATTTACCATTTACACAGACAGTGATTTAGGAGGGCATTTCAATTGCTAATGTACCTAACAAAGATGTGGGATTTGTTTGTAAACTTCAGGCCTACAAAATTGAATGTCAACACTAGATAATTATCATATCCTATCCAAAATGCTAAATTTAATTGAAATACTCTTTGTAGTAAATCAACAGTCGACATTAGTCTTAATGAAAGTTGATTATGATGCTGCCTGCATGTAGAAATTAAGTACTAGTTACACAAGTAACGGATACCTCAAGCAAAAACAGTGCATAATTTCTCATCACTGCTTGGCATGAGAAGTATGACAATGGCATCAGATTTGATGGACTTCATAGATGTTGGTGCTTAGGGCACAGGTATCAAACTTACTCAAATAAGAGCCAAATTCTATATTTAATTATGGCCTGTGGGCTCAAGCATTAATTCAGGACACCATACTCCCTTCAGCTCCAATTCTTCTCAAGAAGAGAGCACAGTCTTCAGAATAAATTATTAATTATTTGTTCAGCAACACCTTATGATGTTCATGTAGAAAATTTTCAACAATACTTCTAAATTTTGTATCTTTGGACCTATCCTTCTCTCTTTCTCTCCATTCTCTTCCATCTTCATATCTCTCCTTAGTCTTCCCTTCCTCTTTCCCCATTCTAATCTTTTGACAACACCTCAGGCATTAGAATAGATGTTACAAATGGCAAGAGTCAACATCAAGTACCTGCTGCACTGATTAAAGCCAGTTTCTCACCATTTGTATACTCTTAGACCACCCTAACTTGGGGATCAAACGAATCTGCACTTTGCACAGAGCCTTTCCCACTTGTATTGGCTAACCTCTCTCGGGTGTTAACATCACAAAGAAGTGCAGTTTAAAGTGGCATAGCATGGGAGCAATCTTATATCCTATTTCTTTGATTTCCACAACAATCAAATTCTAATTGACTACAAATGTACCTTTCTTTGCATATCCTTATTTCTTCCTATGTTTTGAGTCTTATGTCAGGAAAGAATGCTGTTTATATTGTGAGGAATCACAAACATTTCAGACAGAACCCAAGATGTTTTCCTTCTCCAACGCCTTTGCAGTGACTCATTGGAACTGCTATTCATTGCTATACATTCCCATTTTCTTTATAATGTGGTTAGTGCAAGATGTCTCCTATGCTGGACCATGAAAAACTTTCAAATCATCCAGTAACATTTACATTGTGCAAGTCTTGATGTGTACCTTGCAACTCCCAAGAGTCTTCTGGTTTATCCTGCACTTCTATCTTACCCACAGGAACCAACTAAATCCTAACCTACATAGTTCTTGCCTGAAGTGGACGGGAAGAAAGATTCCTGTTGCAAGATAACCAGTTTACATGTATGAAATCTTTCCACAATCATATCTCCAAAGTAATCTAAAATCTTCTGTTACATCCATGGCTGGAATATCTACATTATAATCTACTGGAAAAAGTTAAACAGGCTCTTGTGATTCTTATACAGCTCTACCATTCATCTGAAAGTAAAGTATTAAACTCCAGGAACAATTAATATCTTGCAAATTACCTCAGGGATAGAGACTGGTGAATTCAGAAAACGCTGGGGGGGGATCATAAGAATGTTTCCGGCTTGCACTAAGAAATCTCAACATATTATAATAGTTAGACTCAGTTTCTTAAATTGTTAGATTTCATACCACATGAACACATAGAAGCACTTTAAGAAATCATATTCACGTTTGATCTACCGTAATAAATACACTTTCCCCTGAAATCAAACACTGGGAAACTACTGCACTATAACTGGCTTAGTACAGATGTCCTAAGTAAGAAGATGGCAAGTTTGAACAGAACAACAACAATCAAAACATCCAGTTCGATAGCTGTGGTATGTCAACATAAAAGAAAAATCACAAAGTTTTCCTTCGCCTTCATGCTGGCTTCATTTTCTGAAAGTATGAAGCTATAACGATGATCTGTGTTAAATGTATTTTGAGCTAATTTATTAAAATATCACCATCCCTTATTAAAGTAGTTCTATTATCTGTGAAAATTATCCCTTATGAAGTAGAGAAACAGTTTTAACAGAAAGCCCGAAGTTACACAACTGTTGGGATCAGCAGGGACTTGTATTTCCATCCTGCCCCCATGGATGACAAAGGCGAGTCCTCTGTGGGGCCTAGTCACTGAGACTTGCAAACAAGCTGGGGTTACCCATTGTCTTCACGTGCTCCTCTCCATGCTTGTCTCCCTTCCCAAGACGCTGTGCCAATATTTGATTCTCCTGCCACTCCTGAGCCATGTCCTGCCAGCTCCCTGGGTGCTCTTACGGCTGTGTTTGACACACGCTGCTCTTCCTGCTGCGCACCAGAAAGAGAGAGTCTGCTCATACCCAAAATAGTTTATTCTCCCAGTAGGAGCAACACATAACAGAAAGATGATATTAAAACAGACAGAGTTAACATATGTCTCTCTTACTTGGAGATTTGTGTCTCCTGGGGATAACCAAGGCAGCCTTGATTTTCCAAGAGACCACATGAAGTGCCTGCACATCTAGGAGAGCTCCCACTATGATACCCTCCTGTTGGGCAAGAAAGTCCTCTTTACTATCTCCCTCAAGAGAGGGACTGACTTTTTTCATAGTCATGACTGCTCAGGTTTTTCTCCTCCTCACCCAAACAAGCTGGACAGATTCAACAGGAGATCTGCCTAGAAATTCAAGGCTTTTTTCATTCACAACAAGCATTTGTTGTCTCAGGCATACCTTTTTCCTCCCATCCTGTCTCTCAAGAAACCACCTTTGAGTAAACTCACACATTCATAGAGTAAATGCCTATTACCAAGGCCAACATGCAGCATTTCCTAATTATTACCTACAGGCAGCATGATTGTCCCAGAACTATTCCTGTTCCTTATGCCTCTGTTGAAAAGGGTTGATCCCCAAACTTTATTTCATAAAATGAAATTACAGAACAGAAAAGCATGACAGCAAAATGTTCCAGATGATGTATTTTAAATAGCATCAAGTATAGGAAAGCCAAGGAAAAGTCAGTCATTTTAAGAGAATAAATTTGTTCCAGCTGCTGGTGTTTTTTGGTGCTTTTTTGGTTTTGTTTTTTCTCTTAAAATGGCCAAGCAAGCTACAAAATAGACAATGATGCAATACGATGGGTGATTTGCAACTCTACCAGAGCACTGTGGTTTGATAATAGCATTATCCTGGTCTCACTTCTCTTTCTCTCTGAAACTTTAGTATTCTGTCATATCTGACTTTTCCTTTCAGCCTACGTATCACCTTCCTAAATTACATGTGTATGTTCTAGCACATAAGGAAAAAAAATTGCCTTCTGTTGCCTTTAAGCTATTTACAGATCAATTCTAATGATGGACATGAGAACTAAGATTTTGCCAGAGGGTATGAATTTCCAACTCCATTTGACTTCCAGGCAGCCCCTAACCCCTTTGGAATTCACAGCATAGTTACCATTTCAAATAGTGCTTCTAATATCCTTTAAACAAAAGTAATCAGACAAAAATCTTCAAAACGAAACCAAAGTCTGTGTCGAGCAATTTATGCCATTCTCAAGAAATGGAAACCCAGTGAAAATATGAATAATTGAATAGGACTCTGTTTCCTAAAGTCATGTGGAATATTTCCTTTGTCTGATACTCCCCGGGGCCTGTGCTACTGAACACGCTGTCAGTTAAAGCACTTCCATTTCCATGAACTGCCTCAGAAGCAGCTGCATATTTATTGCTCTTGTCATATACCCTATTCTGGAAGTATCAATCGCTGAGAATCGTCTCCTCAGTGCCACTCAGTTTGGGATATCTGAAGGACTATGAGGTAATCCATCACAACAATGAGCAAAGGAGCAACCAACAGCATTAGAATTGCTGGGGGGGGAGGGAGGAGGGACAGTAGCACAACACTGCCAAGTATAAGCATTATTTTATAAAGATTTCCTTATAAGTACCACGTGAAAAAACAGTTTGAGCAATTTTGCATTCTGCAAAAGTGCAGAAGGCTTCAGGAACTGCATTACTGCTGCAGCTGAGGGAAGGCTCATTGTAGTCTGGGCTTTAGCATAGTGCACAGAGCTCCACTGCAGACAGGAGCACCACACTGCAGCAGAGGGACTTTAAAAGCCAGATTCAACTCTTTTTTGAAAATAAGCTTTGAGAACATTAATTACTTCTTTGGGGTGCCTCTGGTACCATGCCACAGTGCTGATGTGCCTTCTCACCACACAGCACGTAGCTGCAGAACCTGCTGTAACAAGTCTGGAAGCTGCAGGACTCCAATTGTATCAGAGCCTATATTTAAGCTAAGATTTATACTGCATAAACCTTCAATAGGAAACAGCACCAAAAGGAAAAACATGCAAGTAACTTCAGTTCTCCCCAACCAGCCACACTCCCGAGCCCAGACACACAGAGAAATCCATACAGCACCTCATAAGCTCCCAACTGTGTCAAAAAGTAACCAGCCCCTTAGACCACTATGACCAAGGCTGTTTGGTATCTCCACAGGCTTAGGCAAGGGGTGGGGTTGCTGTAGTTGTGGTGACAAGGATACTGACTGTCAGACAAGGCTTTTTTTTTTTTTTTTTTTAAATACATAAACTATTCCTCCTTTTTTACCACTCAGTTGTGTTTTGTTGCTTAGAGGGAAGAATTTCCACCATGTAATTTCTGACACTTAGGAGTTATCACCCTCACTATGATCTAGAAGTGTTATATAAGCACAAGCCAAGTACTGGTTGTTTTCCTTTACTGTAGCTGAAGATATAGTCTCCAGGTTTTACATTTGGCACTAAACTAAAGCAAAATATTACTGAGCACTATCTACTGTACTTTGTTTCAAAGGTGCCATTTCTCTTTGAAATTAATTTTTATTTTGGACTGCAGACAATTTCCTCCTATGGTATTAACATTTTCTATAGGTCAGAATATCAAAGGAAAGAGTCATCCCAACAGTCTTTCAGGGGAGGCTTTTTTTTTATGCTGTCTAATCTCTTTTAGTAATAGCTACAATAACTAGAGTTGTTTTTTCTAGGTTTGATTTCATTTGGTTGGTTTGTTTTGGTTTTTTGTTGGGTTTATTTTGTTTGTTTGAATGACAAAGCGTTACCAATACATTTCTTTTAACAAAGACCTCAAGTGTTGATATTGAAGGAAGAGGAGATTGTAAGAATGAAGAATTGTTATTACTTTATTATAAGGAGCTATACATCACTACTTAGCTTAACAAGTGAACTATTAAAAAAAGGTAGCTATAGCAATAAGCACATTTTGTGAAACATAATTCTATGTACCTTAGACACAGCTCTCTGGAACAGAGCTTGAATTTAGAGTATGGAAATATTACTTACTCCTAAGTACTCTCTAAGTGTCCCCAGGAAAACAAAATGTATACCTCTCCAGCCATACTGACAGAGTTATTACTAACTATTATATGGAAGTAGTTGTAAACAGTCTAGTATGACAGGATGCCCTGTATATAGGATTGCACACACATTGACAGGGGAAAAAAACAAAGCCAGCTGAAGGAGTATTCCAACATTGTTCGTTCCTTTTTTTCTTTAATGAAAAATTTGGCCACATTGATCTTACAAACTATTTGGCATACACTTAAGCAAATGGCTAATGTACCCCCTGGCCTCAGACACACAGTAATGGAGCAGAGTGCTATGCAAAGGGCACTTCTCTCTTTGCCCCTTGCACTGATTGGCACAAGGAGTAGCAATGCTCCCAGGAAGATGTGCCAGATTACATTTTTACTTTGCAAGGTACAGATTAAGCAGAAACCAAACAGGCATCAGGAAATGCTCCTCAGAAAAGCCCAGCTGTTGCCAGTGGTTTTGTCTACAGCATTTGACTCTGTATGAGGCAGCACTTTCCAGGTTCCACTGCCTCTCAGAATCCAGTAGGAGCTAGGTTTTAAGAGCTGCCTCTCCCAGCATAGGACTGGGAGCCACACTGCTATTCAGTTCATTGTGAGAAACCTGCAGCTTGCTGACCTCCCCAGTTTACCCCATGAGAAGCAGATACCTGTGCATTGTGAGCTGCATTTGCAGATTATTGTGGTTTGCAAGGAAGTAAGAGATCCTGCTAGTTGGGAAATTAATTGAGTGTCAACCTCTCAATGGCCCTCTTCCCTTCTCACATATTCCAAGAACTTGCTCCTCAGTGCTTCTCCACCTGACCAGCAGGTAATGGGAAGGCAGGCAGGATGAGCAGGGTGCTGCTGCTCCCCTGCTTTCACCCTGAGAGAAACATATAAAGAGATACATATATATATATGTATATGTATATATATGTATGTATGTCTCCTCTGCACATCAAGTTTAATTACTTTTGCTCTGCTGATCCCTGCCTGGCCCTCAGATAAAAGTATCATCTATATACAGTAAGTTGGCAAAATACCACAGGGAATTAGCCTGGGTTGGCATGAAGAGCACTGCACCAAGAGTTTCATTCTCTAATCAGGGAGCAGGATCTCTGGTGACACCAGTGAGCCAATCAAAATTGCTCTAATTATACAAAATGCATCCAACTTAGCAGTGAGCCCCTGATGAAGAATTATTCAGGGAAGTTACAAGAACAAGTTCAAATGCATTCTAGATTATTGCCATCTGTTTGCAACAAATTTATGAACAAAAAGCAAGTTTCATTAATAAATTATTCACTACGAGTTATCTCCCCATTGATTTTCATCAGCTTCAGTAAAACATACACTTTCAACTATTTCACTTGCAAATCCTTTGGACAGATCAACCCTTTCATTCAATACATTTTACTTAACCAGTAACAAATCCTGAGTAACCAAGCAGCCTTTATGCCAAGAAATCAGTACCTATCATAACCTGTATATAACAATCTAGGTTTCATTTCTTTGCTGAGCATAACCAATTCCATCACCAGAATGCCATCATTGGTAATAGACATTGAATAGGCTGTTTTTCTCCAATAAGTTGTATCTTTGAAATAAATCTTGCTGACTCTAATGTTTATGGCTGTGTGTGCTGTGAGACACTTCTAATACCTACATCCCAAAACATCCTTTCCAGTCTTGTGGCAAGAAGCCTTCCTGAACAACATTGGATACAGTCAGTCAGATTATTGCATTAAGAATTCTGTGTCTAGCTGCAGAAAGGCAGCCTGTGTTTCCTCTGACTCTAAAAGAGCAGAATTAGCCACAGACTCCGTCTGTGCTACCTGCACTCTTAGCACCTATGTGTGTCAGAACATCAAGCATTACAGTTTGGTTGTTACAAGGAAATATATGGCAAGTTTAAACAAGCCTAAACCAATATTCATTTATCTATGGAACAAAGGTACAGGGCTTCACAGAATAAGCCTTTCTTCACTGTAGCAAAGAATAAAAGATGAAGCTCAGCTTTGGTCAGAAATGTACCCCCTGCCCTGGCTGCACCAGCACCTACTGGAAGTGAACAGAAATATTCACTCAGTATAGCAGAACTTAAAAGACCAGGGAAGGCAGGGGAAGAGAGAACATCTCCTCACACATCATGATGCTGTTGCCACCAAAAATCTCTTAAAATTATTTGTCATCTCCTAAGGTATTGGGCCTTATTACAGAATGCAATTGTGCAAAACCTCAGTTTTACAGCCACTTGAAACACATGAACCTCTTGCCATTTACATACAAGTCCAGAGCCTCTGTACCCATCCACTATATTTGCCTTAACTAACTCATCACAAATAGTCATTCATAAACACTTAAGTACCTATGCTTGCTTTCTTTTCAGCTATAGCACATTCCAGCTAGAATGAATACTTCAAGTCAATCAGACTACAATAAGCAACTGTCTTTCCCCGCCTGCAATTTGCTTGAGGTGAAATTATTCAATACACATTATTTTGAAGAATAGAAACAAAGTTCTTACAGGGAGCACCATCAAAGTAACATTTTGCTCCATTATTTAGATGACATTCACCAGGATAGAAATCCAACACTTCCTTCATGTTTGTTCCAACCAGCATTACACCATCATACCCAAGTACAGCCCTAGAACAACATCTCCTGCTCTAGCAGTACCTCTGGTGATTCAGGTTTGTAAGGCCATTGCTGTATTTAGTGGCTAGAATTTCTAAGGTGTGTAACAAATTAATTCTCATGGACAGTAAACATTAGGAGTGAAGAACCTTTGGCATAACTCATGCATCTGCTCTATTGCACAGTGTTTATCTGTGTTTCATCTGTTCACCCATATGGGCTGCCTCATTTTTATAAGGAATTACTCAATATTAGAGATTCATGTGCTGGAACATTCCATACACTCTTGCTTATAATGATTATAATTAGATGTGTGTACCAAATTGATGCGTATGAAACCCTGAACAAATAACCTGCATAGCCCTTCAAAGAGCTTCAAATTTTAATATACTCTAATTTATGTTTGGAGTACTAAAACACGAACAGTACCAAGGAGTAATTGGCTGACATTAAAAAAACCTATTAAAGTAAAATATGTTAACATAAACCTGTGTTAGCATGGAATAGCCAGTTGTCACCTAGAACATCTTATTCATTGTTCCTCTTTCACTTCCTTCTTTTTTCTCCTCTGGTCTGAAACATCAGGCAACAAATCGATTCACTGCTTGGGGAAATCCTGTCATAATTCTGGCACCTCTGGAAGCAGTGTTTTGATTTTTTATTTTTGCCAGCACAAACAGCTTAGCACTTGAATTTCCCAGACATGCTTTGAGTACTACAGTTTGACCTTTGTAGCCCAGCTGATGGCTTGGAAAAAGTCCTTGCCTCAGAATATCCACATAGTCACTGCACGAGTAACAAGAAGGCAGGGCAACACATTAGTGCTACATCCCAGTCTCATTCTGACCTCTGGTGACTCTCCTCCTTGCTCGGTGTGAATAGAAAAACATGTCAAACAACAGCTTGAGCCAAATTACACAGAAACTCTCAGAGTGGTCACAGGAATCACAAGGCACTGAAACTGACACAGCACTGGAAATATTTTTCCATGAAACGTTAGCTGTGTGGTCTTGGAAGTAAGAGGCTAGAAAGGGCTTCCCTGCACCACCCTGCCTGCCAGCTTGTACAGGGGCCTCTGGAGTGCTACCAGCTCTAATCTCACTCGTTAACTCTTACCTAGGTCAGTCACCACACTGAGGCTTTTTTGTGACACCTTCTAGGGAAATTTAACCACTAGTGCTTTTTTAGAAAGAGATAAACAGACAAAAAGGTCCAATATAGCTTTGGCTTCCATAGCTCAGATGAAACTTATTTTTCACTCTTTTAAAATTACTACAACTTTTTTCAACAGCACACTATTACAGAGCAAGGGAGATGGGTGACCAAGGTGAGCACTGTGTTTAGATAAATCAAACGGCATCAACAATAGGGGTCATAATTCCCTCTTTCAGTACTCAGTCATGCTTTTGTTAAAGTCAACAGAAATAAAACTAACCTCTGTAATAGGAGTATTTTAATGTTACTTTAATAAAACTACTCCTTTAAGAGTTCATCCCTCAGTCTCCCATTGCTAGATCTCAGGAGCAGATAACAGCCAGCAAACACTTCTCCAAGTTCTTCAGGAGCTCAACAATCTGCAATGGACAGCAAGATGCACCTCCCTCTCCTCAACCTGCTCAGAACTCCAGGGCCTTCAATTTGGTGGATTCCCTCCACCACCACAGAAGAGAGGGAGAAGTGACCCTTCTCCCATTGCTATGTGTAATGACTGGAACTAGCCTTACCAGGGCCAGAACGTCATATTTGGAAACGGAATACTTGTCTTTTCCACTTTCTTTTGCTTCTTTTCTACTTCTTTCCTCCAAATTCTACCTCCATTCCATCAAATTCTGAAAATAGTTAGTCCACATTCTTAATTATACATTACATAAGGAAGGGATCTTTCCAAAAAGGAAATTCAGTAGAAAACATTTACAACTTTGGAAATTATTAGTTGCACCAGTTGTTATTGTTTTAGAGCTTGAAAGTGTGCAAAGCAAATCAATATTATCTTCATCTTGTCTTATTAAAAAAAAAAAAATAGGAAAAAAATTATAGCCCTGGGGCTCGGAAGAGAATTGAAGGGCTTCTTACTCTCAAGCTGGCTTTAAATACTAGGGATGTATCTCCTCAAAAAAGGAGAAAAACTTGGAATTTTTTTCCCAGATTAGTATTTTATTTTTTTTTTAACTGAAAGGCAAAAATAAATTCAAGTCATCATGGTAAATTGCAATTACAGGTTTTGAAAATATCTTACAGTCAGGATAGCCAGTCTGGATGCATAACTTTTGTAAAAGAAAAAAACTTTTCGTAAAAATCTACGTCATATAAAATAAAATCAGTTCAATCCCTTTCATCAAAACCCTTCCATTAATTGAGCTGTGTGCAGTGTAACTCAAAGCTTTTGTCATTAAGTATCAGAAAGTTGTTTCGTAAGTGCATCTTGAATCAGATCTCAAGTAACTGAATCCTTGAGAGAGGCAAGAGTGATCATGCTTTCTGACTTTAGTTCAGTATATCAAAAGCAACACTTCAAGAACAGATCTGTGATCAGGAGGCTTCCCAGACCCCTCCAGCTGTCAAAGTCTACGCATCACACATAGCCAGAATTCACCACTTCACAAGAATTGGCATTATTACCACAAAGAAGAGTAAAATCTTAGATAAATCTGTGCAACTAATCTCTGAAGAAGCCAGTTTCTAGAAGTCCCCTCTCAGGTCAAATCCTAGATGTCCTCAAGTTCTACTTGTTTTCTGTACTGTTGGCACAAACCAACCAATGACCCTCTAACTCTTTTGCAGCCAAACCAGAAATTGCAAATAGGTGGCCACTAAATCCTGTCTTAGAACTGAGAAAAGACAAAAGAAAATAATTATGAAGCATTGTTAAAATGTTTATATTAAGCACATTTTAAGCTGTACTTATTTCCACATCATTTATAGCTATTATATTTAGTATTTTCTATGGCAAAATTCTTTGAAGGAACAATGATTACAGTCATGGATACTAAATAATAGCCTCACAACAATGATAATGAATTCTGTTCATGGGATTCGTATGTTCTTGGGTATAAAATAGAAGCATCAGGAGCTTGCATCTGCATCAAAGAAAAAGAATATTCAGCTACAGAATGAGCCACTACAAATGTCATAACATGGAATACCCACATTAAAAAAAATTAAAAAAACCCAAACAAAAAAAGCCCAGTATGTTAGCTGAATGGAAATGGAACTAGTTCAATTAAACTTTCCTTTAAAGACATCCATTAAAAACTAGAGAAGCTTTCTCCAAGTGCAACTGAAAGCATATAACAAAAGAAAAAAAGACATAAATAAGAGGTTAATTTTCAAAGATTAATCCATAGTGTCTACTATTTATTTCTGTCATCATCTTGCTAACAGTCAGTTTTTGTGATCACATACACTTTCTATTCTCACAGCAGGATCATGACAGGTACACAGATGAATATTTTCACCCAGGAGAAAATACCACACACTGCCACCCAACCCAACAGTCCCAATGCCACCTTGTCAGCAACAGCCTGGTGCTCTTATCTGATGACAACTGACAGGCAATAGAAGGGCCCTACACTGCTGAAAATCAGAGATGGCTCCTGGCTTGGTGAAAGGGGCTTTTTGTTTCAGTTACACAGTACCACTAAAAAATGTGGTCAGCAAGAAAAAGTGTCCTGTCTGAGGCATAGTGGACAGTTAATTATCGGATGGAAGATTGATAGTACCTGTTAAACACCCTGAGAAATCGGCATTTTAATTAAAGCTATTAGAAACATAAATCCCTTCTGTGAATTCCAAGCAAAAAAGACTTATTTGGGCTCTGTGTTGGGTTTGGAAGGTTTTTCTTTTTTGTTGTTGGGGGGGATGGGGGAGAAGGGACATAGAGCAGGTAGTTGTTTGGTTTGCTTTGTTTTTTTTAGGGGGGTGAGGCAGAGAAGTTGAAATTCTCCTCAGTGCTTAATATAGCCAGAGTTCCACCACTTTCTATACTAGTTAGCTCCTGTTTTAAGTAATGAGCATATTGATGGTTTTTTTTGGCTTGACAGTGAATCATTATGTTTTAAAGTTGTAAGAGAAACAGCTGGTAGCCACTCCACAGCAGGGAATTCATCTGTGTGTTATCCACAGCATCACATCCCTCTAGTGAGCACAAGCTCCAAACAAACAGCACATCAAAGACGTTGGGGAGGCTGAAGGTAATTTGTGCTGCTTCATGTTCTCAGCGATAAGTTTTCAGCAATTATTTTTGTAGGAAAGAAAAATTTCGTAATAATTATGCAGTTAGGTTTCAGAATTTGAGTATAGAAAAGAATATGGGAACCCACCAACTCCCAAACTTGATTTTTTAATTATATTTGTGTATGTTTTTATATAAATTTTCACAAGATAATGTAGGTATACAAGATAACCTGGATGTGTGCAAGCACATGCGATAATGTGTATGTATATGTATTTTTTTTTCACAAGAATCACAGTTTGCAAACCACTTGACAAACCCAAAAGCTTTGAAATTTTAATGCTTAATCTCATACTGACAATTTAGCTTCCTGTAAGAGGTTCTGAACGTGACAGGAATTTCAGCAGTGTAAAACTGCCAGAAGGCTTTTACCTGCTTGAGAAAGAACTAACAGAGCTATTATTGTCTAATAAACAATATGCCTGTAGCCCAGAGAGTTCCTGTGAATGAAATGGAAGTCCCAGAGGAATCTGATTCAGCATCATTTTTAGATGACATTTGCAATTATTCTCATCAATGAAATAATTTTTTTTTTCCTTTTAAGCAAGAGACACTTAATTGAATGTAATTAAATCACTCTACAGTCAAGAGAGGTTTTAATAGCAAAGTGCTCCTTGATGAGGTTCATGAAGTAGTGTTGTCCAAAGGCATCTGAGGAAAGCAGTAGGCAATGGCCTTTGCTTTTAGGTACATCAGGAATTTAGATAACATTCAGGAAAAAAAATATTTGTCTGACTAGTTCAGATGAGACTGATATATATTAATTCAGCCAATTAACATTATTACATACAATAATGAACCAACTAGAAACAGCACCATTGCTACCACTCTTATTCTGACTTCAGCTACAGGAGACTCTTGCTAACTTGTACTTTGCTACTCAGTAATTGTCACCAAAAGACTCATATAATTTTCATTACACTAACTTGAAAGCAATCATTTAACACACACAAATCTGTTCCCAGTTTTTAAAGGGGAGATCTAAAATCTTAGTGCTGCTGTGGGCTCGTACGTTAGCACATGCAGGAGAAGTCTTCAAAGCAGCTGCAAAGAGATCTTTGCTTTTGCAATATGGACTCTGTATTATATTGTTATTTACAGAATATTCTAGGAATTCAGGTACTTGAATCTCCCACTACTGGCCCAGACCAAAACCAGCATGTAAATACAGCAATACTCAGATCTGCCTTCAGCTCATCTCTAGTGGCTTTTGTACTTTCATTATCTGCACAGAGTTTCAAAAACTACCCACCATTTTTTAAAGAGCTTCCTGAAACAACTCATGCAACAATGTGGGATTATATAGCAGACATCAGGCTAAGACTGTACTTATTTGCTAATATGCTCTATGATATTGGTTTAAATTGTTTTGTTGAAGCAGTTTGTTCCTGCAAACATGGATTTTTCAACAAAGATCCCATTTCACAATTAGTTACATAGATCACGTTCTGAAGTGGTTGCTGCATTAGTTCATTTCAGAATCACCTCTTTCTTACTTTCTAACCCTATGGCTGATCAAAAAAAAAGTTCCCCTTCACTCTCCTCCTAGAAAATACCAAGTTACACTGTCATGCTCTTATTGTCACACAACATTACTGTGCCATCATTGTCTGTCAGATCCAAGTGTCAGATCAAGGCCTTGCTACCTGTTTTGCATCATGCCAGACTGGTTGCTGACCTTTGAGGGGTTTTTTTGGTTTTTTTTGTTTGTTTGTTTGTTTGTTTTAAACCAAGAACCATATCATATCTTAAAATAAGATGGTGATCTGCCCTAGAATGCAATCTGTTACTGTATGCCCAGTGACACTGATTGGAGAAGCAGACCTCTCACTCAGGATTGTGTTATACACCCAAAATAGCCTCTTAGTCTCTTCCCAGAAGTCTGAAATCTAATGTCACCAACATAGAAAACTCGACAGTTGCTTCAGTGAATCTATAGATACTATACACCAAACCAGAAAGCATTTAGTCCGTTGTTCAGAATAGAGCCATGAGATTCACTCCAAATATATTTTAAATCATATTTTTTATGCAGCTCACATCACTAGGACATTACGATATAACAACAGAAATGAGTGATAATAATGTGTAAGTACAAATATCTGGCATCTCCACTTAGTGCTGGATTTGATTTGATGTTGTATGAGGTCAGGGTTTATATGTGATGGAATCAGTGACATTTAACAGAAAATTCTGAGCATTTCTAGAGAAATAAAGAAGACAGCCTCCAACAGCAATAATCTAAAGGTAAAGCTGGTTTCCAGAGGAACACAGCATTTATGCTGTTCAACAGCACTGCTCTTTGGAAGACGACGACTTTTTATCTGCTTTGCATACATCTAACCTGTTAACTGCACATTTGAAATACATGCATTTATTCCTCTCCAGGCACTCAGAGCAGGCTGCAAAGCCCATATTAGTGTTCCTACTGAATTTTTATCTGTATGGATAATCTTGTTACAGGAACATGACTGCCAGACTACACAATGTAAGTTAGTCACCTTTGAAATATCTTGTGATAAGATTAAGAAATTACCAAAATCAGGGTCAACAGTCCCCAGCTTGGTAAATCACTTACAGATTTCAGAAGCCTTCATAAGTATTCATTTCTTTTAGTCAAGCCTGCCTGTAACTTTAAATCCTTTTTCATAAAAGATGCTTCTTGTTCTGGTTTTGTTTTACGTTATTTTCCTTGTAGTGCATTTTTACCAAAAGAAAACCTGTAGGCACATAGACAAATAGTGTAAACTTGGAGGAGACTGCCTGGTATGAGGACAGTTACTTCCAGTAAATACCAGTTTAGTGAGCTTTGAATAAAGAACTATAACCAATACCCAGGAAGTTTGGCTTTATATAACAAATTCTACCATAGTAGCATATTTTCAACTAAACCACAATATGATTCCTTCACCATATATCAACAAAACTCAATATACCATTTGGGAATCTGTTCAGATCTCCCATCCTGGCTGTCTTTGGAGGTGTGGTACAACTTTGAAACTACTAATCCATTCTCAGCTTAAGGCTATTTTCCTACAATGCTGTTTTTACAGTGGCACTAAAGTCTCAGTGTATTAGCAGCTTCCACTAGTGCTGAAGTTTATTACCAAGTGAAAAAAATGCTGATACATGAAATTACTGTAGGTTTAGGACCTGCTAAATTGGCACTGCTCTATCTGAAGCAGTTCCAGGTCTATAGACTAGGGGAATAGAAATAACACAACAGGTTTGATTGATGGAAGCACTAGGCTGATTTCAGCAGTGATAAACTAATCATAGTTTCCCTCTTCCCTACCCAAGAATGGGTTTGTTTTCTGAAATGAATTTCAGACTTCAGTAGTATGACTTGGCTGTTAGTATGGGACAACTGCAGAACAATTCCACCCTGTTCCTTTTCAATGGACAAGGATCATTTCTTATGTTCCTACATCTAACATGAAGTTAATTGCATAAGTATTTAATGTCACATAAGTAAATTTAATTTAAATTTAATTTACATGGTCTTTCAGTTCTGTAACTAAAATTATTAGTTCTTGTGACAGTTCCATAACCAGATACTTCAAAAACTATTTTTATTAATACTCCCTGAAAATTACTGAGA
>NW_008592126.1:0-5847 GCF_000691845.1 Merops nubicus | reverse complement strand
AAAGAGAGAAAACTACACTTTTGTTAATTAAATAATTGTTACTACCACCAGAACCTTAGGGAACTGCTGTTGTCACAAGGATCAAATAAGATATATTTCAAAAAACTACAAATAACGAGTTACTTTTAGAGATTTAAGGATTATGTAAGAAAACACTGTTAAACAGCAGTTACAGGAAGATGTGGAAAATAGAGTCTAAGTTTTCAAAAGTATCCTGTAGTCCAAGAATTCAAAATATTTATTTCTACACTTTAAAAGATTCCAATAGCTATACTTCATGAAGGACAGATTGACTGTTAAGTAAGAATAAAATCCAAGGAGATAAAAAGTCCCAAATAACAATATGATCCCAAAATGAAGTCGCATGGAGCTGAGATCAGCATAATAAAGCACTGACATATTTTTATAAAAATCTGAATTTCCTTTAAATAAGGTTAGCAGCACCATACAAAGATCCAGGAAAGATCCTAGAGAGAGGGCCCTAAGAAAAAAAATGCTGTAACAGCTTGCATGCACAGGTACACAACTATTTTAGAGGAAAAGAGCTCAAAGTCTGTCCAGCAGGGTTAACAACTTGGTGGCTGACCATGAAAACACTGTGTACAAGATCAGTGCACACTCCCTGGTCTACAGCCATGGATAGCTTCAGGTAGCACTATTCCTGAAGGAGAGTTCAGCCTATGGAGCAGAAGAAAGTTGGCTCAGGTAGGTATGACAGGAAACTTTTCTGCTCAGATCTGTTCCCCCCACTCCTACCCAAATATGCCTACATAATTGTTTAGCAAATTATTCAGCACGGAACCTTTGCAGCAGAGATTCACAAAGAGGACAGGAAAACAGTGCCCTTGCTTTTCTTTTTTTGAATAAGTTTCCTGCTCCTTGAAAACATTTTGTTGTTTGCATTAAAACTTGTGGAAGGAAATACTCCAAATAGTTCATGGAAACAAGCAGAATCTAAAAATAAATAAATAAACAAATCAGAGCAGAGTGCAGAAAGAGCTCCTGAACATTTATCCAAATCTCTAACAGAGCCTGCTCTACCTGTGTTTAACAGAGGGCTCCTGGAAATGTTTTCATCTGCCTGGAGCAACAAGCATAACGAGGTAGGTGTTCCTGACACCTTTTAACAGCAGAGCCATATGCAGGGCCAGTACAGACCCGCTCAGAGGAGGACAGTGTTAGGGCAGCTGGGACACCTTGCCCATTGGCACAGAGTACCTAGCTCCCTAAAAATCAGTGCTTCCCTGGCAGCGTAAAAATATTATCCCTGTGCTGGTGATCAGAAATAGAAGCAATACCATGTGGAAAATCTACAGCAAGACAAAACCACAGAGCCTGTCAAGGAACTGTGCAGATCTCTGCCAAACAATAAGGCAGCACTATAATCAAAGCAGCATCTTTCCTTAGCCTGAGGCACCAGCTCCACAGTGTTGGAACTGTTGCTGTAACCTGCACCATTAGGATTTATACAGACAGACCCCAGTGCTGCTCTCTTGCCAGAACAGAGGCACTAAAACTTCCTTCTCCTCTCCACTGACTTGGACATTTATCCCTGACAAACACATATAGATCAAACCCTATAAAACCCATAAGAGTAGAGATAGCATGCATCATATGTTGCCACCTTGTGTGGCAGAGTTGCCAAATTATTATCCCACCCAGCATTGTCCCAGTAGTGCACTGAGATGAGCATGAGGCTGAGATGCACCTGCATTCCAACATTTTTTTGATTCCTTTTTTAAAAGCCAAAATTGTATAGAAATCTTTTTCTAGCTTTATTAAATAAAACATACATGCAGGGGAAATAAAAGTACAGATGCATCATTTGAATACACAAATACAGTTTCCACAGAGGACTGTGAATCAGGTTTCTTCTGCTGTTATAATTTACAATTACTTATCACATTAGCTCCTAATTGTCTTTTCAGAGTGCACTCAATTACAAAATTAGAATCCTTATCTTCCTGTAACAGCCACCTTCTAGACAGATCCCCATAAAATGTGCAAATTGACTAGAAGAATTTTTCTCCTTATACTGTTCCTGTTCATCAAAAGGTTGTCCTAAATCAAAGCTTAGAAATGCCTTTGTTTTTCTGGTGAAGGAAGCAAACCAGCTGCTTTCTGGAACTGACTTATTAACCATTTGCTTATACAGAGACCAGGTAGTGTCATGGATTAATTCTTTTTTTTATTTCATAAAAATCATTAAAACATAAAATTGAGAGAAACCTTTGGCATTAATGCATTCTTACATAGCATCCTTTTCACAGACATCAGTCACTTGCTCTGAATGAAGAAAGAAAGTTTTTATTTCATCCTTCTCTCTTTAAAAGCAGGTGCAAAGCTTCAATGCTTTGTTCAGCTGAATTGCTTTGTGGATGTGGCCATTCACTCTGAACAGGCTGAAACTATTAGCAAAATCAGTTTCTTCTTTCACTGAAGCATTAATACACACTCCTACAGCTCAAGTACCATTAACTCATGCTGAGCAGGCAGGTAAAATAAAAAAAGAGACCAAAAAACCTCCCAGTTCCTATATGATTCTTACATGAGGCTAAGTCCTTCCCAGCTAATGAAACACACAGCCTGCTGCAAAGCCCAGGCTGCCAAGGCCCAGGGCTGAGTGCTTACCAGTTGTAAACAGCTCAGATACACTATATGTACTCTGATCCAGAAAATAAAATCTAAGCACCTTTCAAGTCTGCCAGGATCAAATCTGTCTTTCATCCAAATCAGGAAAGCTTTGTCATCCTACAAATTCAAGCGGTAATAGCCTGTGAAAAAGGACAGTTAAATATTAATGACTGTACAAAAAACGAGCCTCATCCATTTGCATTGCCATTTATTTCCCTCCTCCATGCACGCCAGAATTTATTTGCATTCTCTTCTTAGAGCAGATCTAAATAAGGCTTGCAACACCTCTTCATAAACCAGAACACAACCAAGTTTTCAATGTCACTACATTGACACCCATGTGAACACTCAGCCAGGAGGAGCTGGATGCTGACACTGTGTCACAAGCACCTAAAAGGAGTCTGAAGAAATCTGCAAATTAGCACATGAGTGCTAGTTTTCCTAACTTGGGACCTGCTGTTCCTTGCTCAGATTCTGTTCCTCTCCTGGACACAGCTCCAAAGAAGAGGTCTTTATTGTCCTCCAAGGTGGGTGCAAGGCTGAATACATCCATGTGCTGGCTGGATTAACAGTGTTTGACTGTGGAACTGTGGCTCCAACCACCTCTGCTCAAAGAGACTTGTGGCCTTACCCCAGTCCACCATAGAAAAAGACTACTTCCATCTAGACTAAGTACACTTGGCTGTATGAAAACACAGGGAAACAGCCACTGTAAGGAGCCTGCACTGAATCACAGAATCACAGAATGTTAGGGGTTGGAAGGGACCTCCAGAGGTCACCGAGTCCAACCCCCCTGCCAGAGCAGGATCATCTAGTCTAGGGCAGGTCACACAGGAATGCATCCAGAAATCCTGAAAGTTCCCAAGTTGACACCACAGTGCAAGAAGTGTATTGTATTTAAGGTTTAATTTCCCAGTAGGATCTATTTCTCAACATCCATTTTTGGTTGCTTATCTCTGAAGCTTCCCATGGACAAACTGTATTTTGGGAAAGACTAGAATGAAGAGAGTCAGGTTATTTATGAGCCAGTTCAAAGTCACTGTGAGTCTCCTGCAGGACTTCATGAACAGTGGTCTTAACAGTGAAGAACTGATGAAAAGGGATTTTTAAGGATGGTACATACGAGGAAGTAATAATTCTGTCAGTCTGGCACTGTGCTGCAAGAAAGACCTAAGATGGATGGAGCAGACAGCAGAACTGCAAGCCTAAATCACATTGGAAATCAGTTAAAACTCTACAGTTTCAGGAGTGGAGTTCCAGTAGCTTTCAGATGCTAACAGAGCTCCTCAGGAAAACCCAGAGCTGTGTATGGGTAACCCTTCCTAACAGAGATGTTTAATTCACCTTCCAGCCTTTACTTTCCATGACGTTTTTGTAATTTTCATAATTTCAAGGTAGCTGCATAATTTTGCATACATTTAACGTAAGTGGTTAATCATTACTAATTCCAATGGTATTCTCTGTGGTAACAGCAACCATTATTAACCTATTTGACAATATTGTGGATTCCTTTGGCATTAATGTGATTGTAATATGTAAATCCATAGGAATTCAATTGTAAATTACCATTATTCAATGTACTTACCCTCAATGCATAATTCTGCAATTTGTGCAGAAGGAAATTACATGCTGACTCATGAGACATAACTTTCCAGGGCTTCATAAGACCAAATGTGAACAATTTGTACCTATAATTACATTAAAATGTAAGTGAAATATATAATGGAGCTAAAACACATTAAAGGAAATATACTACTTACATCCTTAGCCATGTTGCTTAAAAGAAAGTGTTTCATATTAAAATAGCTATTTTGCATTAGCTACTCACCTAACGGATTTATTTAAAAGCTAGCAGCATGTCAGCAGTAGTAAAGGCCTTAATCTAAAGTACATTAAAGAGGAAGTTTCAACAATTTGAGTCTTAAACATATTCCTTTAACGTAAAACCCCTCAAGGGCCAGTTGCAAAGGCAGTAGCTGGCTTCAGGGCACACTGGACACTACCCCGGCATTTTCACTGACAGCATATCTCTCCGAAAGTACAAGGGACTTTACAGTACTTGGGCCAGGTCCTAGGTGAGGGAGAACGAACACACAGCGTGGAATGAGAATTTGGGTCTCAATTCTGTCACCTAAGAGTTGATCCAATTATTTCTATGGGCTTTGTATAGAAGTCAGACAATATGTGGCATCAAAATGTCAATCACATCCAACCAAGACTTTATCCTCTGCTCTCAGAAGCATCAATGAGCTCAAACAGAACTCTCAGAACTATCAGAATTTTATCTGCACACTTTAAAAGTGACTGATCTTTTAGAATTATTCACCTGAATAATTTCATTGATGTTTAAATTTAATAGAATTGCTCACATGTACATCGGAGGTTTGCAGGTTGGTAGTCAGTAAAAACCTCTATATCAATGAAGTTCAGATAAGAATTCAATAAAAGCAAAATTTTTGCTCCAGAATGTAACAGCATAAAATTGGGCTGAAAATTTCATGAAACAAGGCCTTTACAATCTGCTCACTTCAGCCAGAAGTATTGCAAGAACAATTTGTAATTATGAAGACTACAGCTGTGAACTGAATATTCTGCTCTTTTCAGACACTAAGTTCACTTGAAATTCTAGATGTGGAGGAAATTTGAAAGAAGATATTCTCGCGTTTATAGCATGAGGATTTTTAGGACAAACTTGTGAACCCATTCCAGCTGGAAATTAAAACTACACTACACCTGTCAATAAGCAAATTTCAGAAGGTAGAATTGGATTTCTAAGTTAAATACTTTCATGAGTCAATAAGGACTAAAGACTGGTCAGATTCTTAACATAAACCCACCATGTCTCTTTATGTAGTTATCTCTCTTTAGTAATTTCTTCCTCTTCCTAGCATTCATTTGTTTTTTTCAAGCTCTCAGTAGTAATATTGCTGAGTAAGACGGGGCACATGAACAAGTGATGCATATTCTCTGACAATACAGACAACAGACCCTTACTGTCAAGGTCGCTTGAGTAACTTCCTTTGCTAGGGAAACTGTGCTAATGTCATCAGCTAAGCTAAGCTTCATAAGCTAAGCATTTCTGAATCCCCCAGTATGAGAAAAGACAACACATGAAGGTCACTAAAATCTTTTAGAAAGAAATCTATCAGTTTCTATAAGTACTAGACTACATTCATAACATTTATAATATTCAACAAGACCAAGTGCAGGGTC
>NW_008592125.1:4251-5868 GCF_000691845.1 Merops nubicus | reverse complement strand
GGGACAGGGGGCAGTGGGGACCTGGCATGGCTGGGTTGAGAGTTGAAACTGATGATTCTGAAGGTCTCTTCCAACCACAGCAATTCTACAAGTCTCTGGGTCACAGTCCAGCCCCGAGTTGACCGATTTCTTAACATCTTACCTCAAAATGAGTTTTTCTTTCCAAAGACCCTGCCGGGTGACCCGTTGTACCGCGCTCCTCCGGCTGCTCACACGGAGCAGCAGCCTCCCTCCCGTTTGCTGAGGCCTTTCCCAGCCTCCTCCCTCTTCTCCTCCTTGCTGCCCTCGGTCCCAGCAGGTCCCTCCTTGCCCTTGGCTCCTGGAGGGGTGTCTGGGGCCAGCCCGGGCGCCGTGGCGGGGTCGCCTCCCGCTCGAGCCTCCAGCCCCTGTCTCTCCGTGACCACCACGGTCTCCTGCACAACTTTCTTCACCGTGTCCTGCTGCGGCCGGGCTGCTGGCTTCATGTCACTGGAGGTGACCTCCTGAGATGTTGTTGTCTCTATTCTCTGCAGGGAAGGAGAAAACAAAACCCCCTTTCAGTGCCTGCAGCAGACGCCGCTCCTCGCGGCAGCTCCTCAGCTTAATGAGCTGTGAACATGAAAAACCCCAGGTGTTATATTTTGCCCATTTCTTTCTCTCACGTTGCGTGGGGGTTTCGTTCTCAGGGTTTGATCAGAAAAGCAGAGCAAGAATTGGGAGCTTTCAGAGCAACATCCCATTTTCCTGCTGGGGTTTAACGGTTGGACGCCGTGACCTCCAAGGTCTCCTCCAACCCAAACGCTTCTAGGATGGATTGTGAGTTTTCTAGAGGCAAAATACAGCACCCTGCGAAACGACCAAAATAAAGTGGAATGAGAGGAAACGTGGGGGGAGGTTTTTATGCTTTTTTGATGCTTTTTTGATGCTTTTTGGTGGTGTTTGACCGAGGTCTGTGTGGCCAAGGGAGAGGCAGAGGAAGCATGCGGAGGTTCGAGAACCAGGGAAGGGAAGGAAGGAGCAGCCAACGGCCACCTGAGCCCAGCTCTGTGCGGTGGAAGTCACCCCTCCTATGAACTCCGTGGGTTTTCTGGCCGACTCTATCAAGCTGAAGATGTCAGAGCCCTCCAAGGTTTTGTCACTGCCGGGGTGTTTGGTCTGAAGGGACAGAGAAACGCGGAGTCACCGGCGGCAGAGCCACGGCCACGCTCGCTGCCGAAAACGGGGGGCAGAGAGGGGGGGAAAGGGGGGGAAAAGGGTGTGGAGGGGAGGCTGGGAAGAGGGAGAGAAGAGGGAAAATCAACCCGAGCCATCCCCAGGGGCTGTGGTAAGCGAGAGTGACAAAGCAGAGTTGTTAGCGCCGGCCTTTTTCAAGCAAACCTTCTCATTGTTTTTAATCCTTTTATGAAGAAGCCGCGGCAGCAAACGCTACAGTTTGAGTAACAACGGGTGGTGAAAATAAACCAGAAGGGTTGGAAGCCCTGATTTGAACGTCTGCTTCGGACCCTGGGCAAAAAAAAAAACCATGAAGCTGGGTGGGCTGCTGTCAACAGAAAGGCAAGGCAGCGAGGGGGCGTCGCCGGGGAGGAGGCATGCGCCGCTCGGTGAGCCGTGGCCCCGCAGAGCAGCGGCGGATACCAC
>NW_008592125.1:1435-4090 GCF_000691845.1 Merops nubicus | reverse complement strand
GCTTCCTTCGTGGGGGGCAGGGAGTCAGAGAGACCCCTCCTCCTGATGGTCACCTCGGGTGCCTGTCCAGCCCCCTCAGCAGCCACGGGCTCCGGGGCTTCACGCTTGGTCACCACCCGGGTGATCTTCACCAGTCCTTGTGCCCCCTTCTCCACGCTCTCCGAGGTTTCTCCTGCGGGCTGGGCCCCTTCTTGAGCTTTACTGGTCATGGTGAGGATCTTCCCAGACACGGTGTCATAGGACTTCCCTAGGGTGAAGGTTTTCTGCTTATTCTCCTCCTTGGATTGGATTTCACCTTCCAAGTCCTCAAAGCTGTGGGTGAGGGCGGTGCCAGGCTGGAGGAGCTCGGGTGGGAAGACGCTTCTACCGCTCACAGTCACTACTTTGTACGCCACATTTTTTTTCCATTCACCATCAACTACCTCAGAGGGTATTTTGTCTATAACCACCCAATCCTCAGTGCCCTATATTTGAGATATAAAAGCTAAATTAGAACACCTGCAGGTTGAGCTGGGCTTCAGGAGCACTAAAAGAGTTTTAAGACGTGAGCGCTGCCTTTTCTGCGAGCCCACCATCACTTTGACCAGCGGGGCCTCTCAAGAGCAACTTATCCAACAAAAGGACAGGATCACCTCAGGCAAAACACGGACTCTTGGCACATCCCCTCCCCTCAGAGGCCCATCCAACGTGGGCACAAGACCCTGACCTTCCCCACAAGACCCTGACCTTCCCCACAAGACCCTGACCTTCCCCACGCTGCTTCTCTCTTGCTTTGAAGCAGGACGACGTTTTAGCGCGTCATTTCAAATGATGCCTGGGGTCATCCTGAGGTTAAAAATTCACATATTGCAACGGTTGGAAAGCTCCAGTGACAAATAAAGCACAAAAAGGGGGTGAATGTGCCCGTTCAGCTGCCCCCCAGTTGTCACAAACACTCTGCTGCTGAGGCTTTGGCAGAACACACGTTTGTAAGGAGCCGTAGCTCGCCCCGAATTTCCCTCTTTTCACTAGGATAACATCAACCCCCTTCAGGGCTTTTAAAATTGAACAAAACCAATAAATTCCATAGTATTAAAGATTCTGAAGGGCACACAAGGCAGGATCCTTCCTCCTCCTCCTCAAACAGACCCCGTGGTTTGCAGGGACCAGGCACAGCATCCAGTTAGGCGGCCTCGAGACCAAGCACTCGTGTTTTTAACTAAGCCAAAAGGGGTAGTTTAGAAATCAAAGGAAGGGGAAACAACCTCTAGGGCCGATGGGACACTTTTCTGGACAATGATTTGATGAGAAGCAACCCAAGTGCCAGCAGATTCTCCTTCCTGCAGCTTCTTCTCTATCCCACTGGGCTAATAGAGAAACCAATAAGAAGACAAAGTTCACCGTCACTCAGCAGGACCTGAACCCCCCCCCAGGGCAAGACAAAGGGAAGGGGTTCAAAGGGTAGAGAGTCCTCCTGGCCCCCAAAATGTTCTCCAAGCTGGGAACACATGCAGGAAGCAAACAGCAGCCACCCATGGCTCTGTGAGGAAGCCACAAGCTCTGGGGGGAGAGACTCATCCCTCAGCATTTGGCCCCCAGGTTACATCTGGAAGTTGTGGGATAATCAGTATAAAAATGAAAAATAAAAAAAGGGGGTGCTTGGAAAGGAAAAAAAGGCAATAAAATAATAAGTCATCACCAGGCTGAGTGTGTTTCAAGCAAGCATGAGATGTTTTTACCTGCAGTTCAAGGACTGTAGTACCTCCCTTCTGCAAAAATATGAGTTTTTCTGATTTTTCTCTTTCTTCTTTGGTCTAATGTCAGGGGAATAAATGGCTTTAGTAAACGGAGGGTATAAAGTCCACTACACTTCATAACAGCTCATCTTACTTCTCTGCTCTACCACTTACTAACAGCTCATCTTATTTCTCTGCTCTACAACTTACTAACAGGTCCAGGAATTAAGAAACAGGTTTGAAACTCCAAAAGGAAGACTTAGACTGGAGAGAAGGGAGAAATTTTGGACACTGAGGGTGCTGAGCCCCTGGCCCAGGCTGCCCAGAGAGGTGGTCGCTGCCCCATCCCTGGAACCATCCCAGGGGAGGTTGGACACAACTCTGAGCACCTTGCTCTAGAAGTTTCCCTGTGCTGTGTCCAGAGAGCTGTGGGTCTGCAGCTCCAGCCTCTGAGGGGGGAAAGCACAAGACTCTTTCCAGCTGTACCTCCCAGGCAATTTTTGCTCAGCTCCTTACATCATCACATCAATATCTGAGGGATAGACCCACATTTTATGACCATTTATTGGTCTGTAATGCTAAAAAAAGCAGCAACATAAAGATGATCCCTGTGAGACAGAAACCATTCCCCTGTGGAACTGGCCAAGCAGGTCCAA
Organism: Merops nubicus; assembly: GCF_000691845.1. Lineage (NCBI taxonomy): Eukaryota > Metazoa > Chordata > Aves > Coraciiformes > Meropidae > Merops > Merops nubicus. The sequence goes on along the minus strand of NW_008592125.1, from coordinate 1,719 downwards.
TCCCCATCATTATTTCTTCCCTGCCTTCAAAGATGGAGAGAGTTCAACCCTTTGCTCTGTTTGGCCTCGTCAAGCTTGGCACTGGAGCCCCACCCATCCCTCTACCCCACTGCTCCCACCAGTCACTGCTATTTAATTTTTCTCTCCATCACCTTCATGGTTTCTTTCATGCATGGCTGGAATCCCTCAAGCTCACTGAACAGTTCTGCCACACAGCTTACAGAGAACCTCACACCCTAAACACACAGACCCCATGGAATCCCATCGTGGTGGGGTGGGAAAGG
>NW_008592125.1:0-886 GCF_000691845.1 Merops nubicus | reverse complement strand
CCACCCCAGAATACCACTGGCTTCCTTGGCCATGAAGGACAGTTGCTGGTTCATGGTGAACTCACCCCCCAGCACTCCCAGATCCTTCTCTGCAGAGCTACTTCCCAGCAGGTCACCCCTCCCCTGTCCTGGTGCAGGGGGTTCCTCCTCCCCAGGTGCAGGACCCCCCACTTGCCCTGGTTGAGCTTTGAGGTTCTCCTCTGCCCAGCTCTCCAGGTCTCACTGAGTGGCCCCACAGCTTTCCCATGGAACTCCTCCCAGCTCTGCATCATCATTCCTATAGATATTTAAAAGAATAAAATAAAGCCAACTGCTGTTCCTCCTGCCAAATCCTGAGGAACGGGAGCACCTGCAAGTGGGGAGAAGCCTCTAACTACAACCTCTAACCTAAGGAGGACTATCAGGGGTGGGAACAGAGCAGAGAGGTGAGATGAGGGAGGCCTTCTGCTCAAGCTGACCTCTTCAGGCACTAGTGGTTCAATCATGGGAGCCTCCTCCTGCCTCGCCGCCAGCCGAACGGGGGACGTGGAGAGCCTCTTCTCCCACTCGTTTGACATGGCTGTTTCTGTGGAGGTTTCCAAGAAGGTGCGTTTCAACTCGCTTATATTGGTCTGATGTTTCATCAGATCTTCCTGGGTTTTGTCTAGGTCCTGGACAGTTTTAAGAGAACAGAGCAATTCGTCACACATCCTAAAGCCAGCACATCCGTAGAGCCCCCAACATCCACGCCGCCGGGTTAGCCAAAGGAGGGAGGTGACACCTCGGGGAGCACAGCACGGACACAACACTCTGTGGAAATGTGAAAATGTGAAAATGTGGCATTTTTGAGAGGTCACGGCACAACCAGGTCCCACGCTTTTTTTTTTGGGGGTGCGAGGGGAGAGGG
>NW_008592124.1:7167-10188 GCF_000691845.1 Merops nubicus | reverse complement strand
CGGGGCGGATGCGCCGCCCGGGTCGGTGCCTTGTCTTGGGGCCGTTCTTCTTCTGGGGGATGCTGTCGGCTTAGCTATTTATTTCGCCTGTGTCTGCACGGGCGCAGCTTTTAAATCTCCCACCTCCGTTAAGAGTGGCGCGTCTTTATTGACTGGCAGTACCTGAGGATGGGCTTCTCGATGCGGTCAATACGCGTTAATATTAATGGTAATTTGGGACTGCTAGGAACCGCCTTCAGTAACGCTGCGCAGAGTGCCGCTGGCCGGAAGAAATGGTGACTAAAGTAGCAGCCCACCATTGTTAGGACTCGTGGGAGGCTTTTCAAAATACAGCGCTTACCCTTTTTCAGTGGTTGGAAGAGGCAAGAATGTCCTGGGGCCGTTCGTTGGGAGGCTGTGGGTGAAAGGAACTCCTGTGGGGGCAGGAGGAGAGAGGGCCGCTGGGCTCTGGTGGAACAGTCCTGTGGAGGTGTGCCTGGTACTGTGTTCTGTAACGTTGGGCACTGGAGTGGCATTAACTGTCGGGCAGAGGCTTATATCTGAGACTTGCTGAGAGGGGAAGCATTTATGTGTCATGAAGGACTTGCACTGGGATCCAGTGATCCACTTAATGAGGGATCTGTGGGGAAGAAAGTAGGAAAGAAATGGGAAACGTAGAGATTGGTTCAATTTACTGATCCTCACTGCTGTTGACATCTGATTTGTGATCTCTGTATGTGTTTCTTTTTAATTTGCCCTTTTGTAGCCTGGCTGTGGATGGTGACTGTTCATATCACTTGGCTCTTACCCATTTACCAGCCTTCTGCTCCATGTGTTTCAAATACTTTTCTGTCTAGATCTGTGACCAGAGTTCTCTAGCTTATGGATCTCTCCAAAACTGTGGCGATGGATGTATTCCACAGGCTTTATCAAGGCTGTATAGTTGATACAGTCTCTTAGATTTCCATCAGCTCTTTGATTCTGCCTGTTGTACAGCCAAGAGGGAAGTCTGGAATCTGCAGTGTGATCCATTGCTCTCTGACTGTCCTAGATTTCGTTCTGAAGCAGCATAACTGTATTTTTATAGTGATGCAAATGAGTCTGTGGTTTCAAGATTCAAAGTGTTGAGTGGTCCCCAGTTGGGACTATGGCCTGCACTTGCAGTAGGCTCTTCCCTTGGTTTGGCTGGAATAGAAGAGGACCCTCTTGAGCTGGTGTGGTTGTTAGATGGATTGCAGTGAGTTTATAGCCATAGTTGTTTGGCCCTGGTGGGGATGGTTCTGCAGGACCAGATGAAGGAGGTTTCACTGCTTTCCAGGGTGAGTTGCCTTGTGCAATGCCAGATTTGTGGGAACAGCAGTAATGGTGAGTGTGGTCTACATGGAAACGTGACTGTTGTGTGTGGTACCTTTTTTAACTTATTTGTGGCTGTGGAATCTAGTGCTGACATTAGCTTACCCTGAAATGTGCCTGTGCTCCTAATAACACCACTCTCCTTTCTGTTTGTTCGTTCTTGCATCTTCTGTCACTTTTTTCCTTCCTGAAAAAAAATACCCTCCTTGTCTTGACCTCCCAGAGATGTGAGTTTACTTTCAGAATCTATTTCTTGAAGCTCTTGTGTCCCCCTGCATTTGCTCTTGCAGCTTTGGTCTCTTGTCTTGTTTCTTGCTTATTTATTACAAGCCCTCTGTGAATTAATTACAGTAAAATGTTATTAGATGTCGCACTGACTGCACCTCCTGTGGATAAGCTGCCTGTGAAGGTTGAAGGTTTCTAGTTACAGAAAACTCAAGCTTGCTGTATTTGCCGACTTCAAAAAGATGTTTAGAGAAGCTGTTCTTCACACACTTCCAGGTAGTTCAGAAAAATCCTGGAAGGCAGCTGCAGCAGATTCCTGCCAGTTTGAGCATTTAGGAAGAGTGACATAGTTCAGCAAAAGAGAGGTGTTAAATTTTGCCTTCTCTTGGAAAGGGCTTGGGGTACTTCTCATTCTTGATGTGATCTAGGTGCCAGCAAGTGTTGATCTGCTGGCCTAACTGATCTGTGTGATTATACAACCTTGTTCTATGGAGGTGATGTATGCAAAAATAGATTTTAAGCTTCTTTTGTTTTGGGATTCTTTTTTTTTTGTGGAGGGGCAGGGTTGAAATAAGCTGTTGAGGAGGCAGAGTTGTTCCTCACGTGCATGGTTTTGCTGTTTTTTTTTATTTTCTTCAAATACTAGTAGCAGTGACATAAGTATAAAGTGATTTTCCTCTCAGCAGCCACATCCATGGCCTCCTTGTAGGAGTGCAGCAGTGAGTTGTGTTGTCTCATCAAGCCTTCAGAGTTGGATTTCCACCCACTTGTTTGTGCTGGTGAACGCGTTGGATGTTCCATCCTCCTCCTGTTACTTCACTTGTCTTCCTGTCCCACCAGAGTACCGGCTGCTGATCTAAGGATGGCTCAGTGTGTGGGGCAGCTGCTGTCAGGATGTGTCTGGGATTCACAGCTCTTGTATCCATTCCTTCTTGCCTGCAGAAAGGAGTTGTTCCCTCAGCACAGTTCTCTTCAGATGTTGTTTTATAGATGAAAAAGTTGCCAGAAGCAATTGCTGGACAGCCTGACAGTGTCTAGAACAAGGAAGACAAGGGCTTCTTTCTTTTTCTAATATGTTTATTGTTAACCAGTGCAGAAGGTGAGATGGTCTCAGCTGCAAAGACGTGTTCAGTTGTCTCTTCTCTGCTGCAGAACTCGGTTGTGTTAACTGTGGGTACCCAGAGACAAAACAACTGGGGAAGGTGTTGACGCAAGCTCTGGGCAGAGCTTTGCAGCCTCCTCTCTCTATCAAGGCTGTTAGCCTTGAGAGCTGGGGAGATCGCAGCTCTTGCTGTAGATGTTTAGCATCTTAGCTGCATAGTTTCCACTTGCCCTTGTTCATACCTATCAAGCAGGGATGATATTGACCCCAGGCAATGCTCCAGGCTGGAAAGCTGCCAGGCAGAGGAGACCTGGGGTGCTGGTGGACAGCTGGCTGAACATGGTCCAGCAGTGTGCCCAGGT
>NW_008592124.1:0-7149 GCF_000691845.1 Merops nubicus | reverse complement strand
GGGGAACATGAGCCAGCAGTGTGCCCAGTTAGCCAAGAAGGCCACCAGCATCCTGGCCTGGATCACAAACAGTGTGTTAGGAAGGAGTAGGGAAGGGATTGTGCCCCTGGACTCAGCACTGGTGAGGCAACCAGTTGAGTACTGGGCTTAGTTTTGGTCACCACAGGATAAGAAGGACATTGAGGGGCTGGATTGGGTCCAGAGAAGGGCAGTGAAGCTGGTGAGTGGTGTGCGGAACATGGCTTGTGAGGAGCAGCTTAGGGATCTGGGGGCAGTCTGGAGAAGAGGAGGCTGAGGGGGAAATCTTGCTCTCTACAACTCCCTGACAGGAGGTTGGAGTGAGGTGGGGGTTGGTCTCTTCCAGGTAACTAGCAATAGGATGAGAGGAGATGGGCTGAAGTTGCCCCAGGGGAGGTTTCAGTTGGATCTGAGGAAGAATTTCTTTCCTGGCAGAGTGGTGAGGGGTTGGCCCAGGCTGCCCAGGGAGGTGCTGGAGTCCCCAGCCCTGGAGGGGTTTGTACATGATATTTCAGGACACAGTTTAATGGTCATGGTAGTGTTGGGTTGGTGGTTGGACTTCATGATGTTAGAGGTCTTTTCCAACCTTCATGATTCTATGTGTGGAGGCGCCGAGTGCCCTCGTGTTACACAGCAGTGGGTGGCAATTCCAGCCAGTCTGTGCCCGACTGCTGACAGCTTCTGAGCTACAGCTCATCTTGTTCCTACCAACTGAGCATTGTTCATCAGGCTGATGGCAAAATGAGGGTGTTCCTCTGAAGGATGCAGATTATTTTTTGGCCTCAAATACTTCTGTCTCTGAATGGCAATCTGAGCATGGACAGAAAAATTTACCTTAACATTACCACTATATGGATGTGAACAGAAACAACTCAGAGAAGCAGTTAAAATCTCTTTAGACAAATGTGATTGTTCAAGAGTGTGTAAACTGACTTTGGGAAATATTAAAATTATGACATTTGAGATTTGTTAGACTAGTGGTATACTTAAAATTAAGTTTATGCCCAATGTTATAAAGCAAACAAACTGAAACTTAAAATGTTGTACTAGAAACCATGGGGTTTGCATATGGAAATGGAGTTTGTTGAACTGCAGCAGTAGAGTTCAGTAATAGCCACTTCCAGGGCAGAGATATTTTTATTTCCAGAACTGGCAAAAAAGTTACAATCTTGAATTTAGTCAAGCTGAGGAGGAAAAGGGTAATGACTTTGTTCCAGGTTCACAAAGGGGGAGAGGAGTCAGTAAAAAGATGAGATCTATTAATGCTGAAAAACCTGAAGGATCTATTTGGTTGCCAGGATTTACAAACAGAACTTACCCGTTAGTGTGGAAGGAACAAACATGTGTGAGTCCAGCAGCTTGTGTGGCTTAACACTTAAAAATTTTGGTGTAAAAGAATCCTCCTGTCTAAAGACAAACTTTAAGTGACCTTTGTGAGCATATTCCAGGAGATTGAGTTGGTTTCAGTCTTGGTGGGGGGATGCAGAGTACAAATGCCAAACAAATGAAATGGAATATTGAATTTAAATTTCTTCCATTTGCTGGTTTGCAACATTGCAGCTATGGGTGAGAGAAATTCAGGTGGGGTACGGCTATGTGGGAGGGAGTCCTGACTTTATTGATGGCTGTGGGACAAGAAAAGGAGAAATGGGGTAACAGTACAGTTGAGGAAGGAATCTGACAACTTGCTTTCTGCTTTTAAGTGCTCATATGTACCCAGACATCTCAAAGTTCAGGAAGATTGCAGTTCCAAGGGAAGGTAAAATTCAGGCTCCTGATGTTCAGTAGCTGCCAGTCTTCACTTCCCAAGGAAGTGAAGCAAGCAAGAGCAGGAGAGCTCAGGAATCTTCCTTTGGCCATGAGCTTGCTTTTTCCAAACAGCATCAGGCATCTCTCAGATGTAGGCATGCTACTTTGTATCTAAATTATTTTTTTAGTTCATAAAGAAAATTTCAGCATTATCCCCTGTCTTTGCAAGGCTATAGTGAAATGATCTGTTGAAAGACTGAAGCATGTAGCTCAGATCTGAGTTGAGGTTTTGAAGTGTGAGCCATACAGTGCATGGACACAGGAAGAGAACCTCTAAGTTAAATGTTTTCCCCCTCATACACTGTATAAATGTTATTCTGGAACTGAAGGAAGGATCTGTGGATTTTGTGGTGTGTGGGTGGTGGGTGTTGTGGGGTTTGTGGTTTTGGTTTGTTTCCCCCCACCCCCTTGCTCTGCTCAGCTGGCTTTTGGTGTTTGGTCAGGGTAGAAATCCTCTGCTGCTGGAGGTGATGCTGTGTGAGTGCAGTGGGGCTGGCCAGCAGTGGGTCTTGCACTGTGTTGTCATGGACCTGGATGGCCATGGAGAGGTCTGTGCTTGTGAACCTCGATGTTGAAAGCTGCTGGTGATGCAGCAGGAGTTTCTGTGAGGAATAACAGGGTTTTTTTGAGATTATGGGGAAAGAATCTGTGGCATATGTGAAGTAGAGGAGTCTGGATTAAGAAATAGAGAGAAATTTATTGTGACTGTGGAGCATTTGAAAACTTACCTTTTTTTCCTTGGAGGCATGTAGGCCTAGTGGAGGTTTTTCTGCTGGTGTGGTTTCCAAGGTGAAACATGCTCCATTCCTTACAGTCATTCCTACAAAGAAAACTGTTTTGAGTTTGGTTGGTTGTGTTTTTTTTCTCAGTCTCCATCTCTTCTGTGGCTTGATTAAACTTTTGCTTCTTGACCCTGTCTTGGCAGGTGGCTATAAAGCAAGTTTTTACATGGCAGGACTGTGTTGAATCATTCTTGAGAACTCTTCCTGCAACAGTTCAAGCTGGCAGGGGCTCTCTGCAGGCCCTTTGTGTGTGTGGCATTGCTTTGGGCAGGTGTTCAAACCCAGATATCTCAGCACCTCTGCTGCATTCTTCTCTTGCAGCTGTGTGGATTGAGTTGATCATTCCCTTGATGCAGTAGTGTTGTTTTTGTTCTGTTTCAGGTGGGATCTCCAAGGAAGACTGCTCAGCAGCTTCAAAACTGAGTGGCAGAGGAATGTCCAAGACAGCTAGCCAAATTTGTTGTTTGCCTCCCAGTCAGCTGTGACTTGTGGGAAGGGGGCATGACAGCAAATCTCATCCACGGGCTGAAGAAACAAACAGGAGGAGGTTTCTTCTCTGTGTAGTCCTGAAGTTCCACTTGCAGCACCCTAGCAAGATTGTTGAGGTCAGCTTAAGAATAAACTGTTGAGACTGAAGTCTGAGCACATCAACGTGGCTTGCTGACAAAGTGCTGCCAGCATCACTTGTTTCTCAGTGCAGGATCCATGTTCATTCACCAGTATGAACCCCAACAAAACCTCATCAGTTTAGGGTTGCTGTGAGACACTGTCCTGAAGTGCTTCCTGCATAGCACTGTCTGGGATGCCAGGGAGGGCTGAGGTGTGGGCAGTGCCTGTCAGCAGCCTCAGCTCTGCTGTGGTTTGGTTCCCAGGGCTCCAGTGGAGGTGCCACAAGCTCTGTTTCAGCATAGGAGTCTGGCTTCCTTTGGCCAAGTGTCAGGTACTGATGTAGTCTGGGTGCTTTTGATACTGAAGACAAGAAATAAGTTTGATGTAGCTCTGATCTTGCCTTTTTCTCAGCTGGTGGTAGTGTCCCCCTGCACATCTGCAGTGCCTGGCTTTCACTGTCTGGAGAGCTAGATTGCATGAAGGAGAACAGGTCACTTGTTGGGGTGGTGAGACCTGCTGCCTGGATTTTAATGAAGGTGCTAATTGCTGGCATGAAGGAGCACAGAGCTCTTAGCTCCTGGGAGAATTTCCCCTCTTAATTTCTGTGGTAGCTAAAATGCTCATGTTACCATCTATTGTCTGTTGAGGTGTCTATGTTCACGTTAGTGATCCCAGCGATGGCCTGTGGCCCTTGCAGACCTGTGAAGAAGGTGAAGATGTGCTGAACCTTCTGTCTGACCTTGAAGACTGGCAGTTCTTTCTTGCCAGTGTTCCTGTTTCAGATTATCTAGTTAGATTCATGCAGGTCTTCCTTCTGAGCAAATATCTTGCAGTGAAAGACTTGCACTGTATCTATCCTTGGGTCCTGGATGGAGGTACTGAGTGTCATTTGGAAAAAGCTTTTACTGATCTGTTGCCAGAACCATTTGTGTCATTCTTCTTTTAAATGGGCACTTCTGCAAGAAGGTGACTAGCATGGTTAGTGCAGTGTTTCTGAAAAAAATACCTTGGAGTATATTTTGGAGCTTTGCAGTCCAGTCCTGGCTGTTGGTGAATGAGCAGCCTCTGGAGCAGGCAGTGAAGTGTTGGGCTGTGTGAATCTGGGCACCTTGGGAAGTTAGGGAAGACTTGGGCATGGTACTCGTGTGGTTCCCACTGGCACTCTGAGCATCCTTGGCATCTTCAGTTTGAGGGCATCTTGCACAAGGAAGAAAAAGAAATTCTCTCATTGAGAGCAGAACAAAAAAAAAACTTGTCTTCTTACGTGGCATTTCTCATTTCATCCATAGTGACCATCTTACACCACCTCTTCTTTTGGGAGTCCCTTTCAGTGTGCAGAGGTTAACAGTTCCTCAGGGGCTGTGTTTATTCTCACTGACAGGAGAACTGTTCACCAGCAGGGGAGGGAGGGATTTCCCACGAACTTCCAGGACAGCCAGAAGGTGTTGGTCTTGCAGTAGATGGTGTAAGTGTTTGGTGAAAGATTAGGAAGGAAGAAGCATCTTCTTCACCAGCACTCTGCTCCTTCTCCTCTTCTCTGCTGTCCCTTTCTTGCTTCATTCCTGGTACCCTGTGAAAATGTTTGCCAGGCCTTTATGCAAGGACCTGCTGGTTTTTTCCTAACATCTGAAGAGAAGCAGATGGAAGGTTTCCTTCACAGTTGTGATTGCTTCTGAAAATCAACACTGCCCTGGGCACTCCCTGCTTGTCACGGGGAGATGGTGTCAGTATTGCAGACAGGGAGATTAGAGGCTGTGGTGAAATGATTTAAACTTGGTAGCCACTTGCCCAGCTCCTGTCAGTTTTGCTTAATGCTAGAGAGAAGTCTGGGAACTTGCCTTCATGGTGTGCTAGGAAGTCCTCTGGGCTTGCTATTGAATTGTGGTGCCTCCTTTTTGGGCAGCAGATACACCTTGGAGTACAAGGAAAAGAGAATTATTTATTTTCAAAATTTTGCTTTTGGGAGGTATAAAAAAATATGGCAACTTCTTAAACTTAGCAGGAGGAGGAGACTCTTGGCAGCCAGAAGGATTTATAACTTGGGCAAACTTAGTTTAAAGCAAAGGAGATTGGAACTTTTTTCTTGCAAAGCTGGAAAAATCTTAACACTTCTTCCTTTGCTTACTGAATGCTCTTAATTGTGCTGTAAAACTTCTGTACTTGTCAGGGTGCTGTGGTGTTGTGCTTGTAGGGCTTGAATGTTGTACAAGACAAAGGCAGGCAAAGTTGCATTAAAAGAATTTTGAGAACGAAAGTCCTCTGGGTTTATAGCTCAGACAGGGGAACGAAGAGGCTTCAGCTGTTTGGGTGTCATTTAGCAGAACAGGAAACTTCTCTGAGGTGGTGCTCAGACAGTTCTGACATAGCTGGAGGGGAATATGTGTTTAATGACATAACTTCACAGGACAGCTGAGACATCGTGGCAGCTTTAAAGCCATCTGATGGCAGGAGTCCCTCTTCTTTGAGTTTTGCAGTTTCCTCTTGCTCTCCTCTCTGCTGAAATCAGCTCTGCTGCTTATCTTGCTGCAAGGAAACCTGGATGAAAATGCTGACACAGCAAAAAGCACTTCCCCCCCCCCGGTGTAGTCGTCCATTGCTTTTGTGGTACAAGCTGGTTATCCTGTGGGCAGAAGGGTGCTGGGGCTTCCACATGTTGGCACTTGGAACACAGAAGCTGGGGGTAGGAGGCTACTTGGTTGGTGAGGAGGAGCAAGATCTCTCCTGGAAGGTGCCAGCTGTTAGTGCTTCAGCACATGTTTGAAAAATAAAGTATTTGGTTTAAATCTGTGCTGTGCTAAATCTCAAATTAACTTCAGTCTAGTCATGGTTCATTCTGAAATGATGTATTCTGTTACTGCTGTTAGAAAAAATCTGACCTCTGCAAGAAGAAAGCATGAAATAAATGCCAAACATGACTTAAAAATAGCTGCTGGTGAAGGGACTGAAAAGTCCCTTCCTGCAGGCAGCGTTCCTGTCTCAGATTGAGGATTTCTAGCTGCTGTTCCTGACTCTTTCCATTGTTTAACTTCTCCTTGGCAGTAGTGGTGTAGTTCCTGGAAAGGCTCATCCTGGGGTAGCTGGTGAAATAGAGCAGCCTGCTGCTGCCCAGGCCCTCAGCATGGAGGGCAGCAGGGTCTGGTTCCACAAAAATCTGTAAGCTGATGCTGCTTGGTTGCCTTGTGGTGTTAATGGTTGTAAGTCAAAATCATCTTATTTGAGAATAAGGCTTGTGAAGAATTTGTGGTTCTCAGGGAATGCTTCTGACCCATTTTGATGCAAAAATAAATTGGATGTAGCCAGTACTAACTTAGATACCCTAAGGCTTCCTAGCTCCCGTGGCATTGAGATGAACTGGAAGCTCTTGCATCATCTGAGCACCTCACCTGCCCTCCTACTGGTGGCTGAGAAGCAATAGTACCTTAAACTGTTCCAATTCAGCTCAGATTGATTATCCCCTCAGGCAAGTGAACCCTGTGCTAGTGATACCTGCCTCAGATAATCTGCTGGAGCAAACTGCAGCTAGAGGAATTTTAGTAGTAGCAGCTCATGCGCAGAATCTTATGTTATGCTTTTGGCCAAACGAGTGTATTGGCCAGAAGTTTGATTAAAGTCAACACCAAGTTAATCTTTGAGCCCGTGGTGATTAATTCCTCCATGGTGGCACTGAGATTCAATAGGAAGCACATACTGTGTGAACTTGGAACATTTACACTGGGCTTCCAGAAGGGAGTTAGAGTTGCAAGGCTGCTACCAAATTTTCTGTGCTGGAGTTTGGACTCTTGGGTCAGTGCAGCACTGGGAAGGACAGCAGCGTGGATCTGAAAGTATGGATCTGCTAAAGGGAGCTGAGAGAACACATGATCTGGTAACCAAGCCCTGCTGAGTCAGCTACGTGCAGCCCAACTTCTGATGGTGCTGGAGTGAGAACTTT
>NW_008592123.1:0-215 GCF_000691845.1 Merops nubicus | reverse complement strand
TCCCCGCCCTGGCGAGCCGCGCTGGGGGCACTGGCACACGCGGGCTGTGGCTGATGAAGCAGAGCTGCGTTTTGTTCTCTCCCCTCTCCCCGCAGCATCGTAAAGCTGTTGAAAGCTCAGATTTACGGTGTGATAAACGCTGGGGGCTCTGCTGAATATTTCCCTGCTCCATCCTTGGGGGAGCGGCTGGTTCGGAGGAGCGAGCGGAGCCGGGC
>NW_008592122.1:0-30183 GCF_000691845.1 Merops nubicus | reverse complement strand
GATTCTATGATTCTATGATTCTATCTTTTAGGTTCTATTTCTTTTTGAATTGAGGTATTTTCAGAATATGCCTTATGTTTGAAAGTGTTATACATGCTAGGATCATAAAGAAGGAAGGATGCTATCTTATCTGGAATGGCAGAGTGATTCCTGGGATAACTGCCTTCCAAAAGAAAACACAGCGTTTTTTTTTTTTCTCTAAAAGACTTAGCTAGTGCATTAAAAAAAAAAAAAAAAAATAAAAAAAATCTACAATGCACACACAGTGTGGACTGTCAAGGAAACAGGACCTGGAAGAGATTTGGGAACAAAGTTATTTTACACTGGGACAGTACTGAAGTACTCTGTATCTTCCTTGTAAAACTAGTCCTTCACAGATAATAGAGTATTTCCTTACAAAAGAACAACATGAATAGAAAAACTCTTCAGGACCTTTTCAACATGAATCTATTACTTTAATCAAAGTATGAGTAAAGACATGCAGTGGGAAGCTGGCCAGTGTGAAGAATAAAAACATCCCAGTGTAAAAACAAGGGAGGGCAGCCACACTACTCATTTGTCATGGTGAGACTGCTTGACTGATGGTGAAAATCAAAGCAAAAATTATCTGTGAAACTCAACACAAAAGCAATGCACAATGAATCTCTTACCTAGCAATTAGATGTCAACTCAGCAAGTCATGGATAACAAGGACGCCTCTACATGTCACTTCAGGGGAACATTTTAAATAGAAGAATGTTGGAAAAGTGAAGAAAGGTAATCAATACAGTGATTAATGACAGTAATTTCACACAAACATCTGGGAAATTAAGCATGCTCTTTAGGAGTTGTTTCTTACGGTGACTTCTGAAGGGTTAAATTAATTGCAAACCAAGTTTCACATCAATATATTGAACAGTGTGGTAGTAATGATACTATTTCAGCTTGGAAACTTTCCAGAAATTAATGACTAATGCAAAAGCATCTTCAAAAAATATTAGTTTCTCAAATATTTTTCCATAGTTTCCTTTGATGCTGCTTTACTTTTATAGTTTACCTGTTCTGGTTCTTCTGAATTATGACTTGAACATTTCAGATTCCTAAAAGGGAAAAAAAAAAAAAAAGGGAAAAAGGCACTTAGGTGAATTTAATGTGACACACACTGAAGTAAAAGAATATGTTTTTAAGTCTTGAAAAAGCTCTTTTGCATTCTGAATGTTTGTGTAGAGTATCAGAATGCACCTCCTGACTGAAAGTAGCTCAGGTTAACATTGGTTAGGCATTGATATTTTTTACTAGCTCTTTGTACTAATGAAGCATAATTCAAATATGCACCCAAAACTTTGCATATGTTATAGCAAAAATCTCATTACCAATACAGTCTCATTTTCGCCACCAGCAGCAGTACATTGCCCATTGACAACGTACTTGGAGAAAAGGCAGTTTGACTCGGGTGTTCTCTAAGCATTAGGAATGAATAATGTTTATTAAAGTGCAATCCTCACAACTGACAGTAAGCCCCAAATTTTCCCAGTTGGCTTAGTAGGTGTTCTATAAAATACTTGTTTCTTTTATCCTTAGCTTCATTTGAGTGGAAAATGACCATGTTCCAGGCAATTGTATGGTGTTTAGAACTGAAGAAAGTCATAAATAATATATTCTTAAGTTTTAATTCTATTGACAGCTATTGATGTCAAGATGTTTAGTTGATTTTGTTGACTGTAATAATTCAAATGAGTAGCAAGAAAGTGGTAGACAAGCAGTGATTAAGAGTATTTGTTATTCATAATCAGTTTTGTTTAATTGGTTAACCTAGTATTGATTGTGTTTTTTAATTGGAAATAATTTTGGAGAAGAATAGTTCCCAGATGCTAAAGCAAAAATTTTGGCTCAAACATTAAAACAAAAAGTCTAATTATCTTCCAACTAATTATGTGAAAATAGATCTGAAAAAGATTGAATTTTAGCACCAAATTTCTCACATTTAATTGTGATTGCTAGATGTCTACTAATAAGTTTTCTGCCTGTAGTAGCATGTTTACCTGAAAGGTGAATTGCATTAAGAAGAAATGGATCAACTTGGAAGTTATTTCAATTCGTATCTTTCAGAAACAATTCAATTCCATCAACTTCAGATGCTAAGATATTTAAGACACTTCCTAAACCCATCCATTCAGAACCTGTGTTTTTCCTGTCAGTCATCTGCTAACAAGGCTCAGCGAAGGGCCTTTTCCGCTCTCATGTGTGAGAACTCCAGTGACTTCCATAGCATCTGTTTTATTAACTTCTCTTTCTTTCTCCCTTTAATCAGCTAAATAATGGACAGTCTTTTTTTTTTTTTTTTTTTTTTAAACTACTTGTGAGTTTTGGCAGTGTAAAGCATTCACCCCTGACTTAGAATGGAAAAGGACAAGGCTTTGGGTAGTTTAGATATGTAACAAGTTTGGCCTCAGGTCTTGGATCAGCTTACAAGCATTGTCTTCTTCCTTGCTAGGATTCTGAAACAATAATAACTTTCAGTGTGTCTTCACACAGATTACGCTTATTCCTTCCTTGTTTCCTACACCCACATATATGCATCAGTGTACAAATCTTTAATCCTCTCAAGCCTAAGAAGAATTATGTGTTTGTTGACATGGGAAGAACATAGATCTTTACAGTGCTGAGCTGGATGGCCAAAGTTTTATAAAACTATCCTTTGCATCTTAGTCCTGTGGACTTCTGTTGTGATTCAATTCCAATAAACCCACATATTTATTTATTTATTTTAATTCTTCATCTGCTTTCTAATCTGAAAGATTACGCTCACCTTTTCTTTACATTTCACTCTTCATGAGTTTCCTTACACACAACAAAGGAGGAAATTCAGCTGTTTGTCATTTTTATAGTGGCTGTGGCAGCAATCTAATGAATGGCCCCTCAGATGTTACAGAAGTAGGTCCACTGTCATACTCCACCTCTTTTCCACAGAAATTGGTTTTTCCTACCATATTTTGACTAGGAGAATTAACTAATGTTTCTTTCACCCAGCTTACACCCAGATGTATCTCTATACACTGTCATACAGATAGTCAGGAATTCCTTTTCTGTGGCTAAAGCTGGCTATAATGTTATACAGTATCTAAAGAGCAGCAGCTATAAATCTCTCAGTAATATATACCAAGTAAACCACAATGCCTTTATGAAACTTTTTTCCTCTTCTCTTATTTATTGACAGATTTTTTTTTTTTTTAATTACAACACAATGAAACAATGGTAAGTACATAAGATGCAATAGTATAAAAAGCCATTTTAACCCTTCCCTTGGTTAAGACACTTACAGCAGACAAGAACTGCCCCACCCCAATTCCCCCTTTCTCAAATGAAAACAAAAAATAAATATAAATTAATAAATATAAAACAAATCACTGCACATCCCTTAACTCTTTGATTGCCATGACAAGAACCATAATGATGATTCTAGCATGTGACTTTCTGTGGTTAAAGGTTGCCGCAGCAGTCAAAGGGTTATAGCATTGTAAACATAAGTACTTTGTTGAAAATCCTCAGCCATGTTAATGGTCTACAGCAATGAGATTATTATCATGACCCCTTGACCTTTAATGACACAACATTAAAAGGAGTTAAAGATATAATAGCTTGGTGAGCTGTTACATAGATTAATTAACCCATTTTGTTTAACAATGCACTATGAGGTCTTAATTTGCTAATAAAAGACAACTTGTGTATAATAAAACATTGTTCAATGCATTGATCAATAAAATCGATGAAAAAATCAGTCTAAGCACCACAAAATTTTGCCTGATATATCTGACAGTCATAATACACTTTAGCACCATTTAGTCAGCCTTGCTTTTGCACACAAATAAGCTTTGTGTTTGTCAGTAGAAGCTACCTGAAGGAATAACATATGTCAGTTATAAAAAGGTTACTGTATAGAATGCTGTGTGAACCAATAAAATAAAATAAAATAAAATAATAATAAAAAAATGAAATTTAGTTGCAGAAAGCAAAACAACACTCCAGTTATTTTGTTACATGCACACATCCTAATGAGTCAAATATGGGCACAAAATGCATATGGGGCTATCCAGAGAAAAGGGAATGAAAATAAGAAATTTGTGTCAGAGAAATCATCCCATCCATATTCTGACTTATTTGTCAGGTTTTGTAAATTAAATGAACAGTTGTTGAGTGGTTCAAGTAGAACTTGAAAAGAGCTGATGTTTAACAATGTGTGAGTTTTACAGTCAAGTTAGGCATAAACTTACTTTCAGGAATATCCTAACAACTGCACCAAAATCCTTCTCTCTGCATGAAAAGTTGACTTCCTCTTTCTCAGAGACGGAGGATAAATAAACAACGCACAGTTTGGGAAGAGTCACAACTGTAGTAGCTTCTAGCTAACATATTTGAACCAGAACAATATCTGCTGGAATTTTAAGGAATTACAGGGAGGAAAAAATGGCAACAAGATGGAAAATTTAATCAGCTGCTAAACCAGCACCCAACAAGCAGAACTAAGGAAGAAATCAAATTCTGGTAGATACAAGAGTGTATCACTTAGAGAGAAAGCAAGATGCATGTTATTCAGAGAGTAAGAGAAACAAATATGTGGATGAAGAATGGAAAACAATGTACCCTTCTTGTACATATCCATATCAAACTCTGACTACACACTGACAAAACCAGCTATATATGCTGTAACTGCTCAGAGTACTAACCAAAGGACTGTCAAGGAGCAGACATCACCTCCCTCAGATAGCTTCTGGTCATATAGGAACACTTATCACAAACGATAAACCTACACAAGTCAAACACCTACATCTTTCTCTGCAAACTGTGAGTGAACTGTGCAATTAATCCAACTCCCAGGCAACAGCAGCAGATGTCAGAGAGAGCTCTTCATAAATACATAATTTATGATATCTAAAAATTAGGATCAACCAGAAAACAATGCATAATACAAAGCATTCTGTCAGGCAACAATGGTAGTATAGCAGTAATGTAATGGTACTTTACGTTTGTGTATGAACTGACTTGTGGTACGAGTCCAGACATATAATTATTGACTGAATATCCATGACAGAGATTATAGGCATCAGAATGTGAAGAAGAAAGAGAAAAGGTAAAAGATGAGAACTGGAACCACTGGAAATAATACAAATATTTTTGAAGTTGAGCTTTCTAGACGGCTCATCTCTCACTGATGCATGTAAATGGTATTCAATGGCTGGCATCAAAAATATCAGGTCTGTTGTTACATACACCACTGTTCATGTGATCAGGCAAGTAACCACAAGATGCAAATAAGGAGTTCATGATGGTCAGTGCTGGCTGTATCATGTCGTCTTCAAAAAGAGTTAAAAGAAGGCAGTGTCAATGGATGGCAGAGACTTCAATAATCTGAATTGACTACCTGGGAGCTCATTGTTGGAGCACTGGACAATGAAAAAGATTTAGTGAAAGATATCCATTAAGTTTCTCAAATGTTCACCGAAGTTTTTGAGAAGGTACTAACTTTTCACCATAAACACAAAAAGCTACATTTCCTAGTGACAGACTGTGAAAGTTGTGTGTGATTAAATGAGATAGACAACAAAATAAGAGTTTCTTCTTTTCTCTGTATAGAGAACAGATAATTTCTCACTTTTCTACCAAGAGCATATAAAATTAAATATTGCCTTAATATCAGGGCACAGTGGAAAAAAAGAGTGGAGGGGGAATCAGAAGCTTGATAGTGTTTATCAATTTTAATAAAGAAATAGCAATAGATGATCCATCCAAAGGTCATAAGTGTATTTCTGTTATAACAAACACTTCAGGACTGAGATAACATGGAGATACATGGCTGTAATATAGACTAATAGAGGTAAAGACTTCTTCGTCCTTCAGTATTTCTTCCAGTGGAGTTCTTAAAATGATAGATAACTTCTTGGATATAACTTCTGAAAACAAACTTAAGAACATTTCACTGTGACAAGTTTTTGCACACAGACTCCAGCTGATGTTAGTTTGACTAAATCACTCTTGAAAGATTTTTGATTGCAACAGATAAATAAAGTGCTCTCTCTATGTATTTGTAGTCAGGTTTATAGTAACTATACTGAGGAGACATTTGACTGACTGCTTTATGGTGGGTTATGACACCAAATATAGAATTTAGGAGACTTTCTATAGCCTACCAGATATCCTTAATGCTGGAGACCAACAGTCTTTAAAAGCTATTACTGACTTCTTGATAATCCCTTTTCTTTTGTTGTTGATTAGATAGCAGTTACATGCAATTTTAGTGGTGTCAGTGGTCCTTGACTCCTTCCCTTTCTGACAAACTGGTTCTGTACTTGCAATCATAAACCAAAATATCCTCATTCCACCTCTTATACTGTTCTGGAAATGAAAACTGCAAAGATGCTTATGCTGCTTTTTCAGTGTCTGTCTGCAGTCTATGACCAAAACACCTCGTTGGCTTGCCTGTGGATCCTAGTAGTTGTGGAAAGAAAGTTCATGACTAATTTAAGTTTCCTCTGAGTATAGGGTATTCCTTTAAATCTGTATTTGTCATCACTGTGATCCAAGGACTACCACCTTCCAAGGGACACATATCGATAGTGGATGATGACCTGTATATCTTGGATGATAAGAAGGGAGATCACAATCCTCAATCTACCCTATAAAATGGTTTTAAGCCAGAGAAAGTAAGACATTACTGAGCAAGAACTGACAAGACATGTCTGCATGGTTTTGGAAACACAGTAAAGATGGATCTTAGGCATATACTTACTTGTCAGTGTTTCACCAAATGCATTACACAGAGTAAGAGCCGGAAATAGATTATTTGCATCATCACACATTCCCTCAATTCTGGATTCCTATTTAAGACTAAATTTTAGAGTATTAAAATCTTTTCTGTGAGCTCTGTGAGTATTGACAATAGCTATTCTGAAAGATTTTTTTAATAGTTTTCATCTACCTGGTAATGCATGTCCAGAGTTCATAGTACTTTATCATATGAGGTAAAACACAACCAAGTAAATACAAGCTATGTGTTGAAGGTATGAATCGTAGATGTCATGATCATTCAAAACAGATTAGAAACATTGTTTTCTGATTTAACACACTGCTCTTTGCAAGTGGTGAACCCATCTGGGCATGCACTGATTGGCAGTCACACTATTCTGTTGCCAGTGGGTAAGTGATATAAAACTTCACGAATAACTCTTCAAACGCTGTTGTCATATGGTTAAGGGTGAACCAGGTACTTTAGGATGTTACTTTATCTCAGCCTTCTGCTGCTAATCCTACTTCCCAGAAAGCCAGTTCCCAGAATGATGGATGGCCAAAAGGATGATCCAGGACACATGCATGGCACAGAATGAAAGTAATTATTCCACATGTTAGTGGCAGATGGCAAGATGGAGAGAAGGCTCAGTATATATATCATTGCAACAGTGAAAAAATAATGTGCATGAAAAACTATGAATTAAGATATGCCAATAGCCCACCAGGGAGATTAACATGTAGTTATAAAAAGGATGCGATGCGATTTCATAGGGCAGAAATTACTATTAACTAAACAGAAATCTTTGGTTTATGTGTTGGCTATTATAATTTTAATCTATGAATAATGTTATTCAACAAAAGCAGAAGAAACCAAGCTGTGTGACTGCAAAACTTTGTGCCATCATAACTGGCTGGCATGTGAAGTGACTATTGTTTATGTAGTTTTACTGATCAGCAAGTAGCATTATGCTGCATGCACATCCAGGTGTAGAAAATTGTCTTTCATAAGCTAGTTTACATCAGCATTTCTTCATTTATGTCTTCTCTGCCTCCAAAATTTATTTCACCTATACAGTGTACATATCAGAACAGTACTTAAGGCTGTCTCCACAAGGCAAATATACTTCATGTACATCTCTCACAGAATGTCATATCTCAAAGACATAATGGGCAGCTGCAACTGCAGATGTAAATAAATGAACTATAACTTGTAGATGGTATGCTAAAGCTTATGTATACTGGAAAACAAGACCTGTTTAAGATGCATGTGTTTAATACTATGTGCTTCTTTGAAATACATTTTGATTTTAGGAACAGATGCTTGTTATGGTCATGTACTGATAATGCTTCAAAATATGATCTTCTGATTATTACTGGTCTTTCCTAGCTACATACATATGACAAATGATGCCTCATCATACAGAATCTATGCTGTCTAACATTAAAGGCTACCTTAGATCAAGCATCAAATGGAGCAGTCTAAAAGTGATGGTATTCTTTTGATGCTTACCAGACATGTTCAGCACTGGACAATGTCTTTATCAGCTTCTGACATCTCAGATGGCAAGTCACAAGAATGGGTTAAACAGATTTGACTCACACATTACATCTTCTCATGAGACCAGTGGAGACAACTCACTGATTTACATGCATAAATCAGAGATTAATTTTATGAGTGTATGGTTCATTCACACCTGGTTTTGTAACTGACATATGTTTAAATGGCCTTATGTGAACCATTCTGTCTGCAGTCTGTGTAGCGTGAGCAAAGGAAGTACACCTAACACTATAGTGTTGATGTACCAGTCACAGCTTTACCATTGTATTCAGTAACAGGTTATCTGTTCCTCAGCTCCCACACAATATTATTTGATTTACAGCATAGCTGAACACCTAAGTGGCCAGAGACATTTGTCCACTGATAATAAAGATTTTCCTTATGGCTCATAAGGCTGCATTCATCTATTTAAGCTTCTGGAAAGAGAAGTGTCCAAATACAGTCTTCACAACAACAAAAGGTGTCAGGGAGCTATTGTTCTGTAATGGCTGCTTCACATCTCCTGCTACCATGGTGCATGGCTTCCTCCACCTCTGCAACTGGTGATAAAACTTAGGCCATACTGTGAGAAGATATGGGAGTCAGGACAGAGCAAGCCCCTGCAGTCATATCTCTGCTCTTCAGGCCAGTCATCTTGTGCTATCTCCAGCTGAGGCTGCTAATGGTGTGGTAGCTTGCATTTCTGCTTTCTTAAAAATTCAGTTCCTGGAACATTCACTGACAGTTTGCTATGTGTCTTATTTAAAGTTTGCCCTAGTGATGATTCAAATGTAAAAAACTAGAATAGGAATGTAACGCTTCCATTGCATATAGCCAGACCTACTTTCTATTCTACGCACTTTTTTTCTAACCAACAAGCTAGAATTTGATTCTATGTAATTTTGTACCAAAAGCTACATTTAACTGACATTAAGATTGTGAAGTAAGACACCCCTAAAAAGTTGAAAATTCAAAAATTAAGCCTTACACTTTGTTCTTAACCCACAGTGTTAACGGCACAGGAGTCTTGACCAACCAACTGGAGAATTGACACCTCTAAGAAAAAGTGTAAGTTTGCCCCTTATGTTTGAATCTATTAGCTTCTGTTATTTTCATTCACAAAATTAGTCTTAAAAATTATTTTTTTTTTTAATTATCCCCTCCCCTTGCCCCACTTTGAAAGAAGAAAAAGAACAAAAGTTCATAGGAAGATATAAAATGTGTATTACATTTATTCTGGAGACTTGAAAGGGCTCCTTTGGAGCCATTTGAGTCTCTCCATCCCAGCCTATCTAGTAAATACACAGTTACATAGGTTTTTTTTAAATGTATTTTTTGATAAAAATTAATTTTTGTCTAGCATCATAAACCTTTTCACAGGTTTGTACATTAAAAGGACAGAGGAGACACTGCCATCATCTACTCTGGCCTCCTGCATTATACAGATTCTGAAGACACACGACCCTGTATAGTCAGCTTGATAGACTGTAACTGATTAACACAATGCATATTTGTTTTTGTATTGTTCCACAGTACAGATCATGACAATAGCAATATGGAAATGTTTATTAAAATCTTTATGAAAAAGTTACGGCACATAAGCAGGAACCCAGATTGCAGAAATGAAAATATTTTCAATTTGTGTTTTCTGAATTCTCATAATTATAGGCCCTGGTATAAAAAACAGCTGTTCAAAAAATAACATTGTCTTAGAACTTTTTCCTGTTTGATTTCAAAACTAGATCAGGCAACATCACTAATTTACTCTGAACCAGTATGTATTTGGGAATTACAGTGAACACAATTGCTCCTTTTACTTAAAGTAAGCCTCTATGACTCTATTAGAACCTACTGAAAATAGGAGTACGCAATAGATATGCTTACACAATCTTGCTCTGCATGACATAAACATGCCAATATAGTATTATTTCTTCTCCTTCTCTCTGTATATAATATATATGCACTTTTAAGTAAAAGAAAATAGATTAAACAATCAATTTATTATGTATTCATGTATCTATGATGGTACATCATATACCAAGCACTAGACTTATCACACTTACCGTCCTGCATAATTAAAGTTAAATTCTCCAAATACAAACATTTTTGTTACCTTATCAAAGAACAACAGTCAACATGCTCAGTACTTCATTACTGTCAGGGAAACAGTTGCACAAAATGTTAAAGCTGCCATGAAAGATATTTTAAAATTGAAGTGAAATCTTCACATGAATAAAAAACCTGATGAGATGCTGTTCTGACCTACAGATAATTTAAAAAAAACAAGTTCTCCTGTTGTAGAGGAAAACCAAATGCAGACTAAGTAGTGCTGTTAGTATTTTCCACCAACTATACAAGGGACAAAATCAGAACAGCAACATGAATCATTTTGTTCTGTCTGTAGCAGAACATAAGTTAGAGTAGTTTGTTGACAATAAAAACCTTCCTATGGATTAAAATATGCACGTAGGTGTATGTGTGTGCTTGTGTACATCTCTAAGTATACAAACACACACTTACATTTCAATATATGACAAACAGGCATAGAATTCCAAATTCACCAAATGAGCTGATGTGCAGTAAATACCTTATGTTACTTAACCATCAATTAAGCTGTATGTTCAGCAACAACTGAATTGAATTTACTAAATAATGCTATGGGTTGATACTGGTGCACTTCTAACCTACTGTATGCAGTACCTCTACAAAACATCTCCAAAATGCCATCTGCATTGCATATTTGTTGTAAAACTATATCTTTTTTCTAATCTTCAGTTTTGTTAGCCGTACATATGTATATCTGTTTTATGCTCTAAGAAAAAAGTTTGCAATGCTTTACAGCATGCCACATATGTTCATAAAATAAGTCCTCAAATCAATATAAAATCATGTAATTGAACAAAAAGCCATACTATTTTTTTTTCATGCTATGCTCAATATAAATATAAATTCAAGGCAGTCAAGCTATCCATTACCAAAATAATAATAACCATAATACATATGTATATATACCTACACTCTAAAAAGTGATCCAGTGATGTGGGTTAAGAAACCAGTAAGAAATTGGTTGAAGGTAGTATAAAAGTCTCATTTTATGTAAAAGCCAATACTGGCCATTTCAAGTATTGTAATACTCTCCTATAACCTTTTCATTAATAACTAGCTATTTGTAGAAATGATCATTTTATACTGAAAATTGTATTCAAATTAAATAAAAATTAACTTCTACTGTAGTTCATTTTTAGAGTGTGCATGTATACATAGCAAAATACCCTTCTACAGATCTATCATAAATAGTTTATGTCAGTTCTTTTCCATGAAAACACTTCAACTTTTTTTTTTTTCCCCCTCAAATTTAAGATAATGTATATCAGGCCTTTTAAGAAATAAAACTCATCTTAGTTCATTCACAACACCAGATTCCCTTCAGTTTGTGCCAGTTTGCAAGTTAAAGGTCAAAGATCAAAGACATAGGACAGTACACTTTAAGGAAATTCAGACAGTGAAGCTGTTCACAGAGGACAATGTTTAACTAGGTAATGACAGTCAACAGGTCAATAATCAAGTTCAAGGCAAGCTGTTCATTGTTGCAAAAGCTACTCCCCTCAAATCCTGGCTTTCATAAAAAGCCAGGTATCTGACTTTTGGGGTGCATCATTCTGACCATCTTTAATAAGTTCACAGCCCAGTGACTGTAAAGCCGATCACTGCAAGAAGCAGCTCCTTAAATCAGTAAAGAGGTCTGTCAGTTGCTGACTTTTCTCTAGGAAAAAAATATTGATACAAACCTGCTCTGCAGGTCACATGAAAATGACAATACTGATGTTAGCACAAATCACACAATGACAAAATGCTTTGGTGGTCCCTTGGCTCTGTCAGCGATGCCATGTTCAGCTGAAGGCCAGAAATTTGACTAACCCTTTGAGAACTATGGTGAACATGCAAAGGGGTAATACACTGGAGGATACTCATGCATTATCGGAGTCATCATTTTAGCTTTCCTTTGAAACTGTAACTCTACCTTTGCAGAGGCAAACGGAATTATCATGCAACATAGTTTAAAAGAGAAATTCAAGATGCTTAAGATAAGAGGCTAAGCTATAAAACTGTTGCCAGTTGAGAAAAATTCTTGGGAAGTGGTGGAAGTTATTAAAATAGCTTTGGTTCCTTTAACCAGAAAGTAGCTGGTAAATATATTTTTCTCCCTTTATGCTACAGATGCTTTTCTATCAATAATGCAAATAATTAAAAACACTCACTTGCAGTAATAGGAAATCTGTTTTGCAAACCTGGTTTTCTTTTAAAACCTGTATTACCCAAAGACGATCCTATAATTTAACGTCAGCCAAGATCAACATTCACCAGACTCTAAAAATGGGTACAATAGTTCTCAAAGGGTTACACCACCAATGTAATACAAGCATCAAGTTTCTCTATAGCATGACTGTTGCTTTAGTTCACTGAAATCCACTTCAGAGACACACTGCTTTTTACCATGCTTTGGAATGAGTGCTCCTGACAGACCTATGAAAGGCCTGCGGCAGTTGGCTTGGTACAGCTTGGGAAAGATTGCGCAGGAAAACCAAAAAAACCCAAACAAATCAATAAAAAGGTTCTGCTTGAATATAGTAATGAGTATAAATGAGTTTAAAACATTGAGGACATAGCCCAAAGCAGCTGTAAAAAACACAAAATGAATGTATTATTAAGGCTGTTACTATATTGCAGATATTTTGGCCCCTTGTTTGTTGGAAAACGGCTGTCCGAACAGTCTGAAGTCCTGCGTGTCACTCAAGTCTCCCACCTGACAA
The DNA here is from genome assembly GCF_000691845.1 of Merops nubicus. Taxonomy (NCBI): domain Eukaryota; kingdom Metazoa; phylum Chordata; class Aves; order Coraciiformes; family Meropidae; genus Merops; species Merops nubicus. The sequence goes on along the minus strand of NW_008592122.1, from coordinate 17,073 downwards.
AACTGGAAGTAGGAGTATAGGACTTTATCCTTAGCAGACAGAAAGCAATCCTCTTTGGAGACAAAGCTGTTTTGGATCTTCTCACTTTCCTGAAAGTTCCATTGTGGGTTGTTGTGTTTTCTAAAAAAATTTACTTTCAGCAAAAAATTTTTCAAAGGGGACAGGCCTTAAGGGAAAAATGTAGAAACATTGAAGATCTATTTTTTTTTTTTCCTCTTCATTAGTTAATCCTGGTAGCTTATAGGGCATTGAGCGTGCAGAGGAAAGGCCTAGGATCGAATGACAAAGAAAGACAAAGGACTGAAGAAACAGCAGATACTGTGTATCATGGAAGCTTCCCAGCCGAGTGAATCGCCACTCATGCGCAGGACAGGCAACCCCCTGGGGTTTAAAAATCAGCTTTGTTTCTGACTGACAGACGCCTGCTCCTAGCTAGGAAACTGCATAACAGCTCTTGTGTTGAATCTCAAGTTACCACAAACTCCTGGGAAGGAAAGAAAAAAAAACAAACCCTACATCACACCCACTCTTGCATAGAGCGTTTGCAGTACAGTATGTGGCGGGGTGTTCCTTTCCTTTTGAACTGGAACACAGTGTAAACCAAGACAAGGAGGCACAAGGCCAGGATGCAGGGAATGACAATGGCTATGGCTTTCACAGTGCTGGCTGTGTTGTCCAGTTTGATGACAATGTCAACATCATCTTGAGGGCTGTGTCGGTCTTTATCGCGATCTTTTGGTCCATCACAACCCATAAAATCCTTGAGGATGGATCTGGGATAGCCAGGTTCCACCCTGAGCATCTGGTTATTGAATTTCCAGTACTCTTTTCCTTTGTAGAAATATGTGAAGCCTGAGGAAGAAAATTGCAATTATTCATGGTCATATAGGAGCAAATAATCTCATCAACACACCATGACTGAAACTACTGGTATCAAATCATTTTGTAATTAAAAAATTAAAAAGTGTAAGGAATAGACTTCCTGTACAGGTGTTTCAAATTTTCTTTACAAATTTCATTTGTTTACTGTCTCTAGAAAGTCTAACATAATGATAGTTGTTTGGTGGTTTTTTTTTTTGGTTTGGTTTGGTTTGGTTTTTTTTGTTTTTTTTTTTTTTATTTCAGTAAGCTGGGATTTGATTTATTTCCATTACTATAAAAAAATAAAGTAATTCCAGAGAATATGATCTTTGACAGACTAGGATCCAGCTGATTTGTTCATTCACTGAAAAACAAACCAGAGTTGGAAACCTCAGGCCCAGGACTTTAAAGCAGCCCAACCTTTTCAAGAAGTCTATTGAAACAGACTCAGATGCTGTGCTAGCCAGAAATGAGAACGGACCCTCTACAATGTCACATAGCCTACTGCTTTACTTCAGAAGAAGAATACTGGATAAAATAACAGCAGCTTTCTCAAGAGAAAATGGCTGTAGCCAGATTTAACTTTGCTGCAAAGACCTGGTATTTGATGTTACCTGTACCTTACCTAACTTCTAGGATAGTGAGTCAGGATGCTGATTAGAGCAGGAAAACTTCTAATCTTTCCCAAGCCTTTTACTACAATGTAACTCCAAATTTATGTGGACAGTGAAGGAAACCCCTTTAGGAACAGACCTATTGCAGATGTTGCAGGTATGCTTATGGCTTATTCAATAGAAAGACAAGGGAAAGGAAAAAAATATTCTTTAAAATTAGGTGGACTAACTGGAAGGTATGCTTTCAGATGTTCTTTTAAGCAGCTTTGTAATAAAACTCCTTTGTCAAATTTTCTTCTTCCGAAAGAAAGGAAAACAGTTTCAGGCCAAATGTAAGCAACTTATTTCCAGCTAAACTGTGGTACTTCTTATTTGCATCTGCTTTTGTTTCTTTCTCTCCTCATACAAACAATAGCAGAGTTTTGAACTGTTTCTTAAGATCTCTATTTTCTTGATTTCAGGGAAAAAGGATTCAGGATTTAGTGGTCTTCTTGGAAACTTTATAGTGTCATTTCCAGTCCCTCTTTCTGCCCTGGGGGCCATTTTAGGCTTTCTGAGAAGCCCAAGAATACTCTTTTTCCCTTCCGCTCCTCCACAATCTCATATCATATTTTATCGTCATCATCATTCAAGGAGTCAGACAATCAAAGCCACTGGGGTAAAAAAGAGAAATAGCTTTGATGTAACCAAGAGTCTTTCCTGCCTTGGGAATGAGTGCTCTGCCTCTGTAGTACTTTCAAACCCACTGGTCTGAGTGTTACAGTAAGATAAATTTCATTTGTAATGATACATCTACCTGAGCTCAGTACAGAAAATATGATAGGGAATGCAATCAAAGTAAGAAAAACAAACAAACCTATACATACATGCACACAGACAGACATATATATATATATATATTAAATACCTTTTGGATGTAAATCTTCAAAACTATGCTTAAAAAGTAATTCAAGGAAGAAAACTGAGCTTGTGTCCATTATGTTTGTCTGTGCATACATGTTTGTGCTCATTTCCACATATATGTATATTTACAGATAGTTATTGAGTGTCACGTATGCAGAACATACCCTGACTAACCTACATTCCAGTTAAAAAAAAGCAAAAAACAAAAAATAAAAACAACATAAAAAAATTCTAGTCTAGTCAGAAGGGCAGGATCCAGACAGGGTTTCTGCTTCTTGATAAAACAGAGATAAAGTGAAGAGGCAATTGAACGTATTTCTGGAAAAAAAAAAAACAAAAAAAAAAAAACCAAACCAAACATTTCCATGGTAAATTACTTGGAGGTTGAAAGAGGAGACTGAAATGGTTTATGCAAGGAAATAAATCTTTTTATCTGGTCATTAAAAGGAAATTAAAATAAGATGGCAGTATATATGTGTACTGCCTGTGAGGCAAACTGAATAAAATCAGAACCTACTAATAAATTAATCATAAATGCCATACAACAATTCTCCAACACTGATAAATGGCGACAAATGCATATTTTTATTCCCATCAAAGGGATCTAAACTGTGCAACTGAGGGCTCTGTTGGCAGCCTGCCAGCAGCCCCTGGGTTACAATGAATTCTCATAAGATGGAGGAGATTTTGGCTGTTTCATTCATTTGAAGGTGTGGCCAGCTGAGATTTCAGGCTCCTATGTGAGGTGATGCTTCTTGGTAAAAGTAATAGCACTTCATGGTAACATCCCTGTGATCTGCCTTTCTGCATCACAGGCTTATGACATCTTTGAGTTACATAGATGCCTGGGGATATTTCTGCTTAGATAAAGATTTTGCTTCCCTTTTCTAGTTGTTCAGAATGAAAGTAATACCTTTTAAACTGTTTAAACAGCCAACACCCTGACAGATATCATCTGTTTAGGAAGCTTGTTTTAAAAAGAACTAAATTCATCAGAGAGCAGAAAGAATTAAGTGAACTAAAACACAAGGAAAAAAAAAAAAAAAACATAATAGAAATTAAAGTTTATGATCTCAAATTTGGAAAATTTTTCCTCCATTATGTTAAATGATACAGGTAAATAAACAATCATTTTTACAAGTTCTATAGCAGGAAGTATTCTGTTCATAAATCAGGAATCTGTTGAACCTGAATAGTCAATCACCCCTCTATTACTCTATCTTACATAAAGGGTGTTAGTAAATCAGGAATTAGTAAAGCGAAGCAGAAATGTGTTTGCATACCATTTTCCTTGTGGACAAAGGCTCCCTGAGGAGATTCTGGGATACCTTTCCAAATTGTGATTGGTTTTGGATAACCAGGGTCCATGGATCTCATTTCTTCACTGTACCTCCAGTACCTGATTTTTTTTTAAGAAAAAAAAAATAAATCAGCATGCATTTCATTTATAATCTCAGCAATTCTGATGCCTAGGACTTCTGCACGGTGGCACAGAGACAAGCAAGGTAGGCAAAAAAGATACATTGATGTTTTAGAGAACATTTTAATAATGAAAATTACAGTACATTCAGATTAAAATGTTTCCATCAATCTTAGTTTAATTCCTTACATATATGCATTACACTAGCTCTTCATTTAATTATCAGTAAATAGATAAAGTGTAACACAAAATTCAATCTGCTTTTGTGCCTTTTTGCCAGCCCATGTAAAAAACTTGCAACATGCTTTTTAAAAAAATTAAATTCAGCATGCAAATTCTAGGCAACCTGAACATGTAAGAAGTATTTACTTTTGTGATATTATTTATCCCTACAGATAATGTTAATTTCTTTGTCCTTATGCAGCTGGCTAAATTGCTGTGCATATATTATTACAATCTGGTTCTAAGAACTGACTTAGCATATCTCTAGTATCTCTGTGTATCCTGATATAATATTTCAATGGGTCATGTCCTATTTTGATTGGTTCCACCAATTTAAAGCAAACCATAGTTTTCTTGGACTTTTTTTTTTTTCAAATGCAGTTTTATTTGTGTGAAAAATTACATAAAAAGTCAGCCACTCATGATATGAGGACATTAAGAGCCTGAGAATATATCGCTTTTATTGATACTCCAGTCACTGTTAAAAACTTGACCCTTTTTCTAATTTGAATACATTAGACTTCAGTTTTTAGAAATAAATGTTATAATCATTCCTGTAATATTAAAGAGTCCTTAAGTGGATCATATTTTGTCCCTGTGAAGATACCTAGACTGATCAATTCATGTCTTAATCTTTTTTAAAAACAAAATGTTCTAAAATCCTCTGTATTTCTTCTCCCTGTGGGCCATTCCTCTGCCTTTAAACATTCAATGAAATTAAAAGGTGGCAGATTTCAAGTGGGTTAAGAGTTGGCAAGTTACATTAAAAAACATTTGTATTTATTTTTTCTTTCTTAGGCACAAATTATTTTTATAGTCTAATTTATTTAATCTAGTCACATATGCATCAGTAACCAGCCAAGAAAGCAATGCTCTTTATTTTGAAATGGTACGTCTTTCAGAGTTTACATGGAGCAAGAAAGAGCATGTAGAAGTAGTAAACAAAGTTCTGACATCAATACTATTGCAGCCAGTTCTTGCTCATCTTTTGGCTATGTGTTTCTTCCTCCTTAGTTTGCAATTTCTCCTTTCACGTTTGCCTGATCTCTCTCTCTGTTTCTTTTTTATCACTCTTTGCTGAGCTTAATATTCTATTTTCTGATGTCCATTTTTATCTACATTTCTCCTTTATAAAGTAGCTCAACTTTTCCCAACCCCCCTTTCCCAGAACCCTATTTCTTCTTGCATACTTCAGCTCACTTTCTTTTTTTTTCTTTTCTATTTCCTTTTACCTTTTCAAGTTCCTTGTTTTTGTAACCTCTTCATTTTTCACTAAGCTGCATGATGGGAACAGACAGTTTATAGGACTTTCAAAAATATAAACTGTCATTAAAAACCAAGTCTTTGTAGACACACCCAGTGCACACTCGAGTCCCAGACCTGTTGCTTTTTCAGCATTGCTGAGAAATCCTATGAGGGAAGGACTGATTGTGACACTGTCTCGTCAGTCCGTTCTGGAATAATGAGTGTGTCTACAGGGTAAGGAAGAGCTTAGTCCTGATTCTCTGTGGCATGACAAATGTTCACCAGCAGACTCCCTTGTGATGATTTGAGTGATCTGAGCTTTACAAACTACATAAATTGTGTCACTGTGTCTCAAAGACTGATTTAGTAACATAAGGAAAATAAAAGTGCACTTCATGGCTTTAGAAAAAGGGAATTTGGAAAATACTTGTTAAAACATGTTATTTCCTGTATCCGATCCTTTTATGATATTTTGAACTATTGAATGCCTAAGCTTTATGAAGAAAAAAATATTCATTTGAACATTAAAGTACAAAAAAACGTCACACCAGACAGGCACATAAACAAGGCCATGTGTCATGAAGTGCAGCAAAGCTGTTATCATCTTGTCCTACATTACTTAGTTCTGGTAGAAAAGGAATGAGAGAGGAAAAAATGTTTTCTGTATTCATCTTTTGCTCTCTTTTCAGCTTTCACACAATTATTTGGAATAATTACTTTAAGTATTTCAATGGATAACTTAAAATATTAATAATAATGATCCATACGTGAGCTGCCTTAGACATATATTACAATGCCATTTACTATTTGCACTTTTAAATCTTCTTACTGTTTCAGTGTTGTTTGGATTTTTTTTTTTTTCATTCTATAGCCAATATCTGATGCTTTGCATTCAATTGCTCTCACTTTTTTATGTATACTACTGTTCTGGGACATTCAACTTTCTAGATGCTACCCTGGAGCTCCTTAACTACAGATTTTTGTTGGAAAAAAGTAATTATACAAATTCTTAAATTACATAGAGAGGAACAAACTCTTATTTTGATGCTGGTGTAAATTTTTGTTTCATTTTCTTTCCTACCTCTTGCCACCAAGAAGCTACATTTATGTTATACCTTCTTTGGGAAAAGACCTACCCTTACGGTAGACTTATACATACTATTAAAACCAGCAGAAGAATTCAACTATAACTTTACATTAAGAAAGAAATTCTGATATAAACAGTAAATGTTAGAAAGCATAGTGGTATATGGGTTTATTCCTACTGGTGGTCAGTATCCTGTAAGAGCTCAATTATCTCTGCAAGGCTTATGTTTTTCATTATTCTTCTAATATACTGTTTTGCCTTTGTATGCTACTCAATTTCATTGTGCTTGCTAGCTCTAAGTAGCAACTTCTCTGTCAACAGTTGTTTTCTCTGGGAGTTCTTTTTATTGTCTGTTATTTCCACTAGTGTTTTAGGGAAGTCTTGAGCACAAGTAAGTCACTGTGCATGGAAATATAAAAGGACACTGCTGAATAATGCTTAAAGGAAGTACAGGTCATATAAGATTCCCACTGTACATACTTTCCCAAGAGTGGGGACGTGGAAAATTATTGCTTGAAAATGAACTTACATTTTTTAAAAAAATCTACTCAACCATGGGAAGCAAATTATTTAGGTGGCTTTCTTCTTCACTGTGGAAATTTATTGCTTGAAATGATAACTAGTTTTCAAACACAATGAGTTTTCTACTTGGTAATTTTCTTTCCTCATTGTGAGAGTTTGGGATTTTATTTTTTTTTTCTAGAGTTTCATCAATAAAATCGATTGTAGCAATCTGTTGTGCAATATTACAGTACTGCTAAAAATGATCAGCTGTAGTGTGCTAAACATATTCTATGATGTGCATTAAATTAATTTCCTAAGTGATCCATAAACACACAGGTCATTCGTGACTGTGAAACTCACAATCAAGGGACCCACATGAGTAAACTCTTCCTGGAATAGAAGGTGGTGTCTGGATTTTTGATGTGGTGAGGCCTGGCAAATTAAATATATTGAACCACTGCCATGAACATGGCAAGGCAAGCACTACATACTCAACATGCCAGAAGCAACTACTGGTTGGCTTGGAACATACCCTGTAAAACATGCCACTGCCCGAAACACCATCTTAGGCCTTTGAAAGGCAAATTCTGTGGTGACGTAGTATCCTAGAAATGGGATAATGGAAGTACCTCAAAATAGCCTCATAAACTCCTGGGCAAAGAAACATGTCATTGAATGAATGTATCATATGCCCTACCAGTCACAAGCCTCTGGAAAGACACTTGGCTTGTAGACACCAAAGGATCCGCAAACAGTCCTAATTCTGTCTGAATAAAACCTCTACATACTGTGGGGAGAGAGAACGTCACTGTAGTGCACGTGGTGAAGTGGCAGGGGAAAGTGGTGTGGATTGTTTCCACCCTGGGAACAGAAAAATCCAATTTGTAGCCTTGTCTTCACTCAAGGACTTGGCTGTGCTTGGTGAGTAATGTGGAAGGCTCTCATGAGACCACACCTGGAGTACTGTGTTCAGTTCTGGGGCCCTAACATAAGAAATACATGGATCTGCATGAGGGCCTCCAGAGGAAGGCCACAAAGATAATAAAGGGGCTGCCCTATGAGGTCAGCCTGAGAGAGCTGAGGTTGTTCAGCCTGGAGAAGATAAGGCTCCAGGGAGACCTTATAGGAGCTTTCCAGTATGCTAAGGCGAACTGGGTACGGACTCTTTATCAGGGATTGTAGTGATAGGATGACAGGCACTGATTTTAAACTGAAAGAGAGTAGATTTAGATTAGATATAGGGAAGAAATTATTTACTCTGAGGGTGGTGAGACACTGGAACAGGTTGCCCAGAGAAGTTGTGAATGCCACCTCCATGGAAGTGTTCAAGGCTAGGCTTGATGGGGCTTTGAGCAACTTGGTCCAGTGGAGGTGTCCCTGCTCATGGCAGGGGTGTTGCAGCTAAATGATCTTTAAGGTCCCTTCCAACCCAAACTATTCTATGATTCTATGGTTCCATGATAATATGATTACTATTAGTGTCTCAGATTCCTAAGTACTACACAGTAACAAAAGTAGTCATCATACTTTTAATAATACTAATACAAAAAATAAAATTATTAATACTGTTTTGTCTCTGAGTGCTCAGAATTTGCACATTGATACATCAATCAACAAACACAGTAACATTCTGAAAAACCTGTAAAATCCATTCACTCAGATAATCTGCAGGGTTTCAAAAATTAATGAATTCTCTTGACATCTGTATAAAGCAGACAAATATTCTTTCCCTTATTTTTACAGACATGGAAATGAAGACACAGAGATACTAAGTGACTAGAACAAGCCTCTTTGAGGATGGGAAAATAACTCAGATTTTTACATTTTTTTTTCAATTCTTTATTAATCATAAAAATATGTGTCCCTTCTGAAGAGGACTGTAAGATTAATTTAAAAATAATTCCTAGGGAACTGTTCAAATTGTTCTATAGCTTCCTGGTTTAGCTGTCATTTCCCTTTCTAACCTCATTTTTAAACAGTACCAGAGAAGTAATTTTCACTGACCTTAAAAAGCTTTGGATCTTGACTTGCTTGTTTAAGTGCTAGGGCTCAGAAATGTGGATACAAATAAGGAGGTAAGAATATCCATAACTACATTACTTTGAATATTTATGTTTAAATATGCCATAACTGTGACTTGCCTGTTGATTTCTAAAACGTAAATTTTCCACTGGCTATACCCATATTCATTTCAGTATATTCACACAAATATAATTTAGGTTATAAGTAATCTGAAAACAGTATGGCCCTTTATGCAGGAGGAGTTAATTTCATCCACAGAATATAAACTTTTTAAGCAGCTTGACCTCTTTTTTTGAGGAATAGAAGAAAATAATAACATGCTTAGCTGTTGTCCACCAAATTGCTTCCTTACAGAACTCCTATACCAACCTATCTCCTTTGAAGAAGTAGGTTTTCCCAACATCTTCCCACCAAATTGCTGAATCGATGCCATGGGAAGGAATCCCGCTTCCAAGTGTTATTAAATCATGAGGATAACCCGGCTGAAGAGTGGTGTCCTTGAAAACCCAGAACTTGTTACCTGTACAAAAGCATATATATACACATATATATATGTGTGTTAGTTGTCAGTATTCTCAGTATTAATATTAATACACTTGAAAGAAATAAGAAAGACACCCAAAGGACTACAGCTGTTCTGACAAAAAAAGTGAAATTAAAAATTTTCTATCACTGCAGATAATGCAAAATTGAATATGCCTTACAGACACCTTGCATTTATAAAGAATCTTTCATTCAATAAGCCCACAGAATATTTTGATACCAACTATAAAGGCATCAAACCCAGAATGAACACAAAGTAATCTCAAGAGGCTTTGTGGTTGATATTTACAGCAATACTACACAACAGTTTTACATTTCATGGGGAAAGAAGAGTTCTGAAGTAACAAAGGTGGGAAACTTGTGTTTCTGAAATGAATGGGGGGGTTGCCTTTAGTATCAGTGGCAGTAAGATTTAGCCTTTGGTTGTCGATGATGAGTCATTCAGATCCACTCAACTGACTTATTACATACTGATAATAGAAGGTAGTTGTACAACCATACGCTCTACACAGTGTGTAGCATGGTGTGTTAGCACAGTGTCTGCACAAATCTCAGGTTACTTTAACTGTCTTAAATATGAATAATGGCCTACAGCCTCCTGGTCAGCAATGCTCAGTAGTTGAACACCTATTGTTGCAGTTATTACCTCAATATATAGATGTACCTCTGATATATAGAGGGTTAGGCATGTCTACAGAAACAGCAGTTGCATCGGTGACTTGCAGTATAGCTCCCCCATATCTCTTTTTTTGTGTGTATAGATGCTTCCTGTGCTCTCTTGTACCAAGATAGCTTACCTGACCAGCCCACAACTCAAATTTCCCAGCTTCAGTCTGCTCTAGCTTCCTAGCCAAGCTCTTCTTCCTCACTGGGCACTTCCACAATTATCTCACATGGTCCATGATCTCATATTAAGTGTTTAGTCTAACAACTTTCCCAATAACTGTGTTGTCTTCCAAGACCTTTACAAGGGCCCTCACAATGTACTGTGCCTTCTGTCCTATCTATATTCTTTTTTTTTACACTTTTGCTTTCTTCTAATTCTTCAAAATACACTTCTCACCTGTGTCTTTTCAGTAGAGACTTTTTCTAACAGACAGATTTGGTTGAAAAAAAGGAATAAAGATCCTCATATGCCCCCTAGAAACAAGGAAAAGGAACCATATTTGCATTTTAGTACTTATCTGAGGAGCTTGTTTTGAGGCTTGTCTTCCCTTTCCGTTATGTCATCTCAGCCACAGGGACACTTTCTGAGCTAGACTACAGGCTCCACTGTGTATGAACCACGTGTTTATTTTCTCTTCTAAATGCTGCCTTTGTCTGTGGCTCCAAAAAGCATTGCTATATTTAGTAATAATAACACTGAAGGAGAAGATGCTCTTTGACATCATGTAGATCCTTCTGACCTATATTACAGAAAGGTCTAGAGAAGATCCATGAACACATTTATTGAATTGGTCTATTGGATAATTCACTTTTGTCTATCCATTATTAGTTATGGTGATGATATTTAAAGTATAATGGTAAAAGTTTGAATATCTATTTTGTTCAAACACATTTGGAAAGAGGTCCTAAGAGATAAAATCATTGCTGTTCATATTAGCCATTGTACTTATCTGCTAGGCTAGGCAGGCTGTCACACAAAGTTAGGAGGTTAAAGTACTGTGCTGTTTAAATATTTTATAAGAAAATATAATATTACCCTAAAGATCTAGGATCAAGACGTCACAAAGAAGGAAAATTCAGAGAGCTATAGTTTAGCTATCCCTCAGTGATATTAAATGTTCATTCAAAGGGAGGGGGGGTGTTAATCTCCCTGTTTGTACTGTAGTGATTTAAAGCATTTTCATTTTATCACAGTTTTAATTAGGAGAGGGGATATAGTTTCAGTCCCTCCCATGTTGGGTTTCTAGTGTAAATTTTTTATCACCTTCTTTACAGCTGCTTGTCACCCACTTCCAAACACAGACACTACAGTTTGCTCAACAGATCCACCTTCTCCCTGCTCTCCCTCCTCCTCCTCTTAGCTAAAGGAAGAAAGGGTTCAGTGATTGACTATGTACATTTGAAGTAATGAAAATGAAAAAGACACAGAGAACTATGAAGAACATTCATGGAAAGCCAAGGTCTGTGTTGATCTGGGATTATAAGGTTTGTGCTAACTTGACATTTACCTTTATTGAGATTCCTTACAAAATTCACTTACAGGGTTTGATCATGATGGAGGTGAGCATCTTCAGTCATTCATTGTCACTCATCCCATGTGGTTTATCCTTTTGCCAATTCACATGACACAGAAGGCTTCAGATGGTAACGACAGTTTCAAATGCAATGATAAGTCATGTGGTTTGGACCTTAATAGTTGGTACTTATGGTGTGAACAACAGATGGCATCCAGTGAATGATACTGAGCCATCTCATTTCTGTTTCAGAAGATCACTCAAAATGACAGTTGTTGCACAGCATTGAGAGGCATATGCTGTGATGTATGCCATTACCTCTCTCTGTGTCTCACAAGGAATAAAAGTAATGACAATTGTTACCAATAGATCATTACCAGCCATAGCCAATGAGTCGCATTTAGCTGTTAACAAGATCAAGTCATACCAACATAAACAAGGGTTGAGCATACCCCCTTATAAGTGACAGCACTACTGGGCCAGGTATTTGTTGCATATTCAAATATACTGAAGTAGAAGGAAAGTGTAGATGTAGGAACACAAGACTTAAGAAACAAAATTCTTCTTCACATGATTTCTTACTAAGAAGCAGTTTTTTTTTTCTGAGTAAATAGAGAATATGTAAATTTAACTGTATTTAATGGATACAGTAGGGCATTGACAGCTCTAACATCTGTGGGCAAGATCTGTTGTTTCTAACTAGAGGGAACTGTACTTAAGACTTTCTTTGGAAGACGTGATTAGTCTGCTACAACTGTGTTAACTGTTAATGGAACGGACTGTGTATAAGAAATCCAAATGTTCCATCTGGCTGACAGTTTTCTCTTTGTTGCTTTCAGTTCATCTGTTTCAGGGGGTTTTAGGTGGTTTCTTGCTGGTGTTGTCATCTTGGGTTATTTTTCTGTTTAGCTTTTGTCCCTTAGCTGGAGGAAAGTGGGTGGCTGCTGATCAGAGGTTTTCCAAGAAGTGAGAAAAAAATGAGAAGCTTTCAAACTCAGAACCAAATATTAGGAGTTAAAGCTGAAAATCAGTGCAAAAGATGCCCAACTGTGATGAAAGTTAGCTCCTTTACTTCTAACTTATATTTAGGTACCTTAAAATGTACTAAAAATGAATGTTTAAGTCAGTGTGCTTTCATTTAGTTTATATTTTACTTCCACTAGTAAATATTTAATGCACTTCATTAATTGTGACTGTAATAAAAATAAAGAATATATGACAAAACTGGGATTGTTATAGTTTGAACATTCTTACAGATAACCACCAATGCTTGTTCAGAGTTCTAACCTATACCCTTGGCAGAAATCACCACAGTATTTGTTTTACTAAGTTGTTTTTTAAGGTCACGTTGATGTGTTTGTTATTCTCACAGAGAAAAAAGCATCACATGTTTCATGAAGTCTAGCCAACCTTCAGAATGTTTCATCTCTCTACTTCTATTCCCTAATGTAAGATACAAGACAATAACAAGCAGAATAGTAAGGTCACAAGCTGAGAAGGAAGTAAGTGATATAAAAGTCAAAATGTCTTTTATTTTTTGCAATAATACTTTATTAAATATCATCACTATAGGGAAACAATTGAGAAGGATGAACTGTGACTGCAATTATTTGAAGTCTCTCAACACCTCTCTTTGACATTCTAAAAACATGATTACTGGAAGTAAAAGGTATCTGTATTGCTCTGCTTCACTAAAATATTGAGTATTTAACTGCACATATTCTTCAGACTATTTAACTACCTATTGACTATTGCAAAGAATTATGTGGGCTTTGGCAACTAGTTTTTCCTTTGTAGAATAAGAATGCTAAATAGTTGTGCTTCTGGGTTGTCGGCAGCTGAGTTTTTTGTTCACCTTATATGCAATTATGATATGTTTGTAGTGGAATACCTATGTGGGATATAGCATATATTAACTGTAAGTGTTACAACGATGAGGCAGTTTCTCAAAACTTTTAGGAATTACATTGAATTACCAGTAAAAATTTCAATACTTAATTCTGAAATTGTTTTTTTTTTTTCTCCAATCACCCTTGCTCTTAATTTTGGTCTTTCAAGACAGGTTCAAGTGTATTCTGAATAGTATCCCCAAATTACTATTCATGCTTCCTGTTTTCTTATTCTCTATTTCCCACATTAAGTTTCTGTCATTTCTTTGCTCTGTGATCTGACAGTGTACTAAATCTGTTTTTCAAAATAAAACTTTCAGGCAGTGGAATAAGCGCAGTTAAAAGTTATGATGGCAGCACAGGTAGTGTGAGTTTTACAGCAGCCTTTCTATTGCTACATTTGGTTTACCATAACATTCAACAGCACAGACATCTTGACAATTTCATTTTTAGTACCATATATATTCCCACGGGTACACAGAACAAATCGTACTATTCATATTTGCTCATTAAAAAAAAAAAAAAAAAGAAAAAGTATAATTCTGATGCCATCTTTTTGTTATCATTCAGCATGGACACCAGCAGTGAGTAATAAGAACGTAAACAACTCTTTTTTATAAGCTGCCATCCCCCAGATTTTTATGTGCTTTATGAGCATTATGAGGCAAAGGAGGCAGGCCAAGTATCTTCAGCTACTTGAAATGAGCAAGCATAACTTTGCACTACAAGCATGCTGCTACATTTTTACACTTGTTTTCCCTTGTGTAAATACGAATTAATGAAAGAAAAAAAAAAGGAAACAAATTAAAATGGTAATATTGAAAAAAAAAAGAAAACAAAACCAATGAAATTTAAAAAACCAATGAAGACAGTTGATCCAGTTGATCCAACAGTCTTGAACTTGATTCAGCTTATATTCTATAGACTATTCTACAGACATCTAACACATTATGCATGATCTCACAGGCTCTGTAAGAATTCTTAGGAGAGTAACGTCCATTAGGTATAGATATACTGAGAGATTTTATTAGCACAAGTTAAGAACAACTACATTTCTCATAGCCAAAAACATAAGCTATAAAGACCTTTCAAAGTTTCATAAATAGATGTTTCACCCTGAGCTGACATCTTGTATTATTTACATATGGCTCATATTTGACAACATAGCTCCAATTTAAAAAAAAAAATAAAGTTAGTTTTTAAATAATTTTACACTTTTACTAATCTTTACTTCTAATACTGTAAAGAAGTCTACTAATATCATTAATTCACATGTATTTTCAAAGGGAAGAAAATTAATAATTTTTAAAAGTAATAAAGATCTAAACCTGTTTGATAATTTAAATCAATCCTTTGAAATTTGATGTTTGCCATCCTGAAAGATGAGGAGTGAAAAAAATAAAACAAAGCACAGATTATTGAAAATAAATAAGATTTGTGGATTTCTAAAGAGATGAACAGAGTGTTTCAATCCTGAATGGTTCACAAGTTCTATCCTGAGTACGTCTTTAAAAATGTCACTGGCTGAACAGAATATTGCTTTTCCTGAGCTTACAATAGTGTAGGTATGTAACGAGAAGCAAGGTGGCAATTACCCACGAGCAACCACAGATGAGTAAATCAGCTTACTCCTTTCTTCACCTTCCTCAGAAAGTAAACATATTGCTCCACAAGTATGAGAGGAGTGAAATAACAGTCAGTCACAGGACACTCTGTTTCACAATAGTAAAAAAGGCTCCAAAGTGAGGGAAAGCGCACAACGGAGATAGAGGGGAGATAGAGGGCGTGCCTGGAACCTTCCTTTGAGTATATGCAGAATAAGTGGCTGTTCTGACGGGAGGATATTTACACACTGACCTGTTTCTCCAGCACACACCAGAGATTCAATACTCTGTACCTTACAGGATATTGGATGTTACTGGTATCTTGGGAAGTTTTGAGAAGTTATTTAAAAATCTGGAAGTAAATGTTGTCTTCACTGAAATACTACACTTTTCTGCTTTGAAACACTGACCAGTCTTGAAGTGACCTCAGGGATATTTTCTGAGGGGGGTATATAGTGACATTGTTCCAGTCCAAGCTCTGTGATGGAACTCACTTTATCTCTTCTTCTTTTTATTTTTTTCTCTGAATAATGGGCATAAATTTTGGCTTAGGTGTGTAGTTTGTGAACACATCTGTACACCAGACTTCAGATTTAAAGCACCTTCTAGAACTTACTTGGTTTGGCCAGTTTTAGATGGGTAAAGACCACTACCTGGATAACTTGTTCTATTTTGCTCATCATCTTGTGTATAAATATATGAGGGCTGGGTGTCAGGAAGAAAGGGGCAACGTTTTTTCACTTGTGCCCTGTGATAGGATGAGGGGCAATGGTCACAAGCTGGAGCACAGGAAGTTTCACCCGAACATGAGGAAGAACTTCTTCACTGTAAGAGTTCCAGAGCACTGTGACAGGCTCCCCAGGGAGGTTGTGGAGTCTCCTTCCTTGGAGACTTTTAAGACCCATCTGGATGTGTTCTTGTGTGACCTGCCCTAGACTAGATGGTCCTGCCCTGGCAAGGGGGTTGGACTCAATGATCTTCAGAGGTCCCTTCCAGCCCCTAACATTCTGTGATTCTGTGATCCTGTGATCTTAGCAACAATCAGCTAGTCTGTTTCTCTGGGAAGAAGACATACATTCTTTTCCCAAGAAGAAATTTTGTAAGGGAATGGTAAAAACAAGACAATGATTACTACCTACAGTTTATTTAAGTAGACTTCTGCAACCATGTTCCACAGGGAAGCTGACATCCTTGGTTAACAGGAATTTTCATGGACACACATGCAAAAGACTCAGCTCAATCTATGATTCTGTGGCCACGGGAAAACATGAATTACACTGATAGAAGAACACCATCAGATAGATGCTGGAAATCATGAAGAGGAAGTGACCAAGAAAAAAAAATTCAGAAAAGTTGCACAAGGAAATAAGAGGACTTTTGACCTTGGCAAACAAAAGGACAATACAAATATCCATGGAAAAATAATGGAAGCAAGTTTGAAAATAACGCAGGTGGAAAAATGCCTATAACAAAAAATCTAAGCCTCATATGATATCAGTTGGAAAGGACAAAACTAGCTGGTCTGAAATCAGAGAGTACAAGCTGGAGATGACAAGGAAGGAAAAGAACACAATATTCTGACCCCTAACAGCACACTCGAGCTGTTTGTGCTTGCCTTAATTAATCCTGATTATTTAATTTCTGGGTAGAAAAGAGAGAAATTTCTCTCCTCCTCTTTTTTTTGTTACCTGTAACCTGCAGACTACTGTATCAACATATACCTCTAAGACCTAACAGGAGTCAGTGAGCACTAGGAGAAGAGTTAAATAATGATAAAACATATTTTGAGATACTGGGCAAGGAAAGAAAGGTGTACGACTAAGCTTGGTCATTCCTGTTTGAAGCTCAGGTAACGGATCCCAGCACTACCAAAGCAGACGTCTGAAATGCACAGGAAGAAGCCCTAGAGGGAAGAGGGGCCCAAGACAGCTGGTCAGTATTCAATGAGTAAATCCTCTGTGTCCAAGAGCAATGCATAC
>NW_008592121.1:6519-9643 GCF_000691845.1 Merops nubicus | reverse complement strand
TGCTCCCTGCAGGGGGTTGGATTGGGTTCTTGAGAGGTCCTTTCCACTCTTTGAAGGTCTTTTCCAAGCCAAACCCTGCTCTGAGCACAGGAGGGGACACCCTGCTGCCACCCGGGGCTGTGGCTGGCCGGCGCCCTGCCCCATGGCACAGACATTTCACTCAGTCCTGCAGCACCCAGATGGCCCCACATCTGCCTGGGGAACAGAACGTCCTCGCTGTAAGGTCTCACACATCTCAGTGAAGCCCTGAGGCCAGCTGGTGCCCACCTCCTTCCCTTGGCAGATCCACCATCCTGCAGGAGAGCAAGTCCCTGCTGAAGAGCCAGACCGTGTCAGACCAGGCAGTGGCAGAAGCCCTGTGTGCCATCATGCTCCTGGAGGACAGCTCTCCACGCCAGGCCCTGGCTGACTTCCTTCTGGCCAGGAAATTGGCCATCCAGCAGCTTCTCAACCAGCCTCACCACGGTCAGTACCGTGGGCAGCCTCCCTTTGGAACCCCACGTAACCCCCCCCTGTGCTTCATCACCTCCCTCCTGGCTCACAGAGGAGTGGGTGGGTTGGTCCCCTAAAGAGCTCGTGGTGGTGGGGATGCAGCCACAGCACAGCCCTGGCACAACAATTAATGGTGCTCAAGGTTTTAAGCCAAGCCCACGTGTAATAGGGAAGGAATCAGGTCAGCAGGATGGAGTTAAAAGCTTTTAGACTGAATGAGCAGATAATGAACTGGTCTGGAATCAAGGTAATGAGGCTGGAAGACCCCCAAGACTGAAGCAGCTCTAAGACCTTGGGGGTTAAAATCATCATGAACAAGACACAATAATGAAGAGCAGTCTCTAAACTCAGTAAAATTCAACCTTAAAGCCTCATTCTGGCATCTTCACATAAACCAGAGACAGCTGTGGACAAAGATCAGCAGACAAGGTGGCCCAGACATAACCTGGGGGGATTTTAATGCTAAAAAACAGTAAAAAAAAAAGGTTTCACTGGAGGCACAGAGCTGCTGGCACCCCTGGGAAGGGGCTGCCTGGGCTGATGGGTGTTTCTTTGCAGGGGCAGGAATAAAAGCTCAGGTGTGTTCCCTGATGGAGCTGCTGACCACTACCCTGTACCAGGCTCATGCTGTCTTCTACACCACCCCTGAGGGGATGGCTCCGGATCCAGCCCTGCCCTGTGGCTTGCTCTTCTCCACCCTGGAGAGCACCACAGGCCAGCAGGCAGCAGGTGAGCTCCTGGGCAGCCCAGATTGGTGAGCAGGAGGCTCCCCTGTGCTGGGCTGCTCCCCTGACTGTGTGTTTCCAGGGAGAGGTGGGGTTCTGGAGGAGGAGATGAAGCTCAGCAGCTGGTTCAAGTACCTGCCGGAGTCAGTGGTGGATTTCCAGCCTGCCCTACGGACCCTGGCCCACCCCATCAGCCAGGACTACCTCAGAGACACGCTGCAGAAGTGGATTGCCATGTGAGTGGGACAGTGTCCCCCTTTGCAGGGCTCTCCCAGACCCTGCACGGCCTCGGTGCCCAGGCAGCAGCACAAAGCAACCCCAAATTTGCTGAGTTCCTCACTCTCTCCAGCCAGGCTGTGCCTCCTGCTGGTTTCTTGCCCAGCCTCCCCTCTCCCTGGCAGTGGCACGGCCAGGCTGAGACCCTGACCCAGCAGCCTGCATGGGCTGCACCAAGATGCTCCTCTAGAGCCACTTCACACTGCCATGAGCACCAGCAAAGCAGCAGAGAGGGGAGGAGAAGCCAATCCCTTACCTGCCTCATTCACTCCTCCTCCAGCACCTCCTTTCTCCTCACTGCCTTTCCCTGGCCTGGGTGGGGGCAGCCAGGTCCCTTTTATAGAGTCCCCAGCCCACCTATAGAGGAGAGGAGCTGGGAGCTCTGCCCACCCCGTGCCAGCTGCAGCCCCTCAAGCTGTGCTTGCTGCCTGGGAGATGTTTCCCACCAGCCCTTCTCCCCTGCCCTCCCTGCCAGCTCTCCTGGGCTGCTCCCAGCTTCAACACCCACCACAGCTTTCCTGCAGGGCGCCAGGGTGGGATTTGGGGTGCAGCTGCCTCGCTGAGGGGCACCCTCAATCCCCTGGGGGATGCTGCAGGCAGAGCCATGGGGTGCAGCCGATCTTCTCTCCTGCCTTCCAGGGGGCTGTGTCCCAGCAATTCTGACCAAAACCTTTCCTTCAGGTGCAGCGACGATATCAGGGCCGGAGTCAGCAACCTGCTGGTCTACGTGAAGAGCATGAAGGGCCTGGCTGGGATCCGGGACGCCGTGTGGGAGCTGCTGAGCAGCGAGGCCGTGGGTCAGCACTGGAGGGCGGTGTGCCGGCTCTCCTGCCTTCCAGGGGGCTGTGTCCCAGCAATTCTGACCAAAACCTTTCCTTCAGGTGCAGCGACGATATCAGGGCCGGAGTCAGCAACCTGCTGGTCTACGTGAAGAGCATGAAGGGCCTGGCTGGGATCCGGGACGCCGTGTGGGAGCTGCTGAGCAGCGAGGCCGTGGGTCAGCACTGGAGGGCGGTGTGCCGGCGGCTCCTGGACAAACCCGCCTCCCTTTGGGAGGGAGTCCGGGTGCCAGCACTGGAGGGCTGTGTGCCGGCGCCTCCTGGACAAACCCGCCTCCCTTTGGGAGGAGCTGCTGCAGCAGCTCTTCCTGGACAGGATCGAGGTGGGCTGAGCCCTCTCTTGTCGTCTCAGACAAGTCAGCAGCGCTAAGTGTGTGTTTTAAGTGCTAAGTGACACGTGTAAAAGGTGCTGTTGGGGTTTTTTTTCCCCTTTTCTCTCTTCCAGACGCTGACGCAAGAAGAGTTTGACTCCATCTCCAACAGCTCCAAACAGCTTCTCACTTCAGCCTTACAAGAACTCCAAGTCAAATCCCCCCCCTTTGCCTCCAGCAAGCACATCCAGCTGGAACACAACCTGACCCTGTTCCTGTGGTCGGAGAGCTCGGGCGACCTGCCCCCCGACGCGGCTTGGCTCAGCGTGGCCCAACGCGGGCACCTCGCCCGCAGCGGGCTGGGCATGAAGGCCCTGGCCCTGACCCCCTGCCTGCAGAGCTTCTGCTCGGCCTTGGACGCCAAGCTGAAGGCCAGCTTGGATGCTTTGCTCCGCTACCCCCCCACACATGCCTCTGACCG
>NW_008592121.1:5997-6463 GCF_000691845.1 Merops nubicus | reverse complement strand
TGTGCCACCTGCCTGCACCAGCTGCTGGGCTGCGTGCTCCACGAGCTGCAGGGTGCCCAGAGCTCGTTGCTGGCACAGGGGAAGGAGGAGGAGGTGGGTGGTGATGCCAAGCTCCACGCCGTCCTCTTCATGGCCAGGCTGTGCCGGTCCCTGCCCGAGCTGTGCCCTCACCTCAAGAGGTGTATCCTGGGTCAGTCGGGGGGCACGGAGATGGTGCCCAAGGAAACTCGCTCCGCCAAGAAGCTGGGGAAGGGGAAGGTCCAAGAGGTGACCCCCGTGGAGGTGGAGTGGCAAGGGGTGAAGGCAGAGCTCCAGGAGCAGAGCCTGTTTGCTTATCAGATCTGGAGCACGGCTGTCGCCAAGGTGAGGAGCTGCTGCCTGTCTGGCTGCCAGGACAAGGGGTGGCACCCAGGGTGATGGGCTCCAGGGGATGGGCTTCTTCAGCCTGGAGAGCAGAAGGCCCCAG
>NW_008592121.1:0-5788 GCF_000691845.1 Merops nubicus | reverse complement strand
CCAGGGGAGGTTGGTTTGGGCTCTGAGCACCCTGCTCTAGCTGCAGATGTCCCTGCTCCCTGCAGGGGGTGGGACTGGGTGACCTTAAAAGGTCCCTTTCCAACCCAAACCAGGCTGTGATCCCATGAGGATTCTCTCTGGGAGGACCTTGTCCTCTGGGAGGAGGGGGAGGTCGGTCTCTCCACGGGCAGGAGCAGGCTGCTCATCCTTTGGGACTCCCACGTCTGTGAGTTGGTGCTTTTGTTTTGCACTCCAGAGTCTGGTTCAACGCTTCAGCCAGACGTTGCTGCTCGATACAGCTGGTGCTGTTCTGGCCACTGCCACCAACTGGGATGAAATTGAAATCCAGGAGGAGACAGAGTCTGGGAGCAGCGTGACATCGAAGATCCGGCTGCCCGTGCAGGTATGAGAAACATCCTCTCAGCTATCCCAGAGAAAGGGTGGCAGGAGAAGGAGCTGGTTTCCAAAGCTGCTGCTTTTTCAGGGGTGCTGACCTGCTTTGGAGTTCCTGGTGGTATGAGCTGAGGGCAAACACTCACAGAATCCCAGCAGGGTGGTGAGAAGGGACCTCTGGAGATCATCTCCTCCAACCCCCCTGCTCCAGCAGCTCACCCACAGCAGGGTGCCCAGGGGCACATCCAGGGGGGTTTGAGATCTCTGCAGAGCAGGAGACTCCACAGCCTCTCTGGGCAGCTGCTCCAGGCTCTGCCACCCTCACACCAAAGAAGTTTCTCCACATAGAAAGCACTCTCCCCTGCTTGTTTGTGCTCTGAGCTACTTGCCTTCTAAGAGAGGTCAGAGGAAGGACATTAGATGGTTGTTGCTGTGTATTCCAATCAATAAGATTAGCTCAGATCCTCTATAAACCAAGCCAGAGAAGGACTTAGGCCTTTTTTATACACAGAGCCCCCTGGGAGAGAGATCTCCTAGGAATTGGTTGCACTGGAGGAGGGTGGGACTGTGCAGAGCCTCAGAGAACTGAGCCCTGGGACTGCCCGTGGGCGTGGTGGTGGCAATCGCAGGGCAGGAGGGGAGGGGGAGCCAGGCCCAGAGGGAGATCTGTGTTTGCACAGGGTGGGAGGGTTGGACAGGGTGATAAGCTCCTGTGGTGAACCTTTATCAAGTGAGTTTTGTTGACTCTGAAGGCAAAGGGAGTCATGTGAGAGCTCAGGAGAGCTGGGGGGGGGCCAGCAGAAGAGCGAGGGAGAAATAAGTGGTCAAAGCAGGATCAGGGGTGGCAGAAGAGGCACCACAGGAGTGTAGTTCTGACTACACTCAGGTGAAGCCTTGTGGTAAAAGTGCTCAGGGGACTCTGAGGGCTGCTGAAACCAAAATTCAGTTGTGTCAGTAAATAAATAACCTGTGAGATAGCTGAGCCCAGGCTGTGGGGGGGCAGGTTGGGCTCTGCAGCAGAGTTTTGTGGTTGCTGAGGAAGTTGGAAGCTCACACCACGAGAACTGAAGGGATGTTGTGCCCCTGATAAAGCTCAGCGTGGCTCACAGGCCACAAAAACCAACCCTGTTCTCTTCCACAGCCATCCTGGCACGTCCAGGGCCTCCTCTTCAGCCTGTGCCAAGAGGTGAACAGGGTCGGTGGTCACACCCTTCCCAAAGTCACCTTGCAGGAGCTGCTGAGGACCTGCCTGGCAGAAGTGCTCACTGCCTATGAGAAGCTGGTGGAGGAGAAGCAGGAGAAGGTGTGTGAACAGGATCAGCCCTGGCTCCAGCTGCTGTGGGATGGGAGGGTCTCAGGGCACACGGTGATGCTGTCCCCTGGAACACAAAATTTCTGCCCTGAGAGAGCTGGAAACTCCCAGACATGAGGCAGAAGATTTGGCAGCAGGCTGCATGCTCAGAGCAGCTCAGTCAGGGTGGGTGTTTCTTGGTGCTGGTGTTTTTAGACATTTCCCCTCTTCCTGACTGTCCTGTTTGCAGAAAGCAGGCAGCTTCCCCATGACCCAGAACAGAGCTCTGCAGTTACTCTACGATCTGAGGTACCTGAGCATCATCCTGACAGCAAAGAACGAGGAGGCAAAAGCCAGCAGGATCAAGCATGACTCCAGGTGCTGTGCAGTTCTGGGGTTCAGATACCAGCAGTGCTTTGGGGGGGGCCCTGGAATGGTTTAAGCCAAGAGACTTCCTGGCTGTGGGAGCTGTGGTGCCTCTGGGCCTCAGGGGAGAGGGGCAGCGTGGGCTCTAAGTGCTGTGATATCTCCACTGAGACTAAGCTCACACTCAAAACATCCAAGGAGGGGTGGGATTTTGTGGCTGAGAGCTCGGAGGCAGCGAGGAATAGCTGGAAACCCTTCAGGCAGCTGCTGTTCTGCTCAGTCACCTCTCAGGGGTTGTTTCAGAGGGGCCAGTGAAAGCACTAGGATGAAAGGGTAGGATGTAACCCCTGACAGGCCTCTGCTGCTCTGCTTTAGGCTGGAGAAGGTGACTGATTTCCTGGAGGGCCACATCGACCCCTTTGACTTGGATGTTTTCACCCCACACTTGAACAGCCACCTGAATCGCCTGGTTCAGCGAACCTCTGTAAGGGGAAAGGGGAGGGATGGGGCAGGAAAACCCTTTTGGCAGGGCAGCTAAGGGGGTTTTATAGACTGCTCAGTGCCTAAAGATAACTCCTGGCACTTCCCTGGCAACGGGAAGAGTATTTCATGCCAGCTGAAGATAAGAGGAGCTGGCTGAGCCGGCTGCCCGGCGCATCATCGTGCGTGGAGCTGGCTGAACTTTATTTAACAGGATTCACCAGCTCCTGTGCAGCTCTAATTGGGGTAAGTGGTGCTGAAACAAACCTAGGACTCCACCACGGTACTAACGAGCAGCGCCAATTAAACCCCAGAGTTAGAGGGGGGGAAGGGAGACACCTCAGAGTTCAACCCAAGCCCAGGCGTCGCGCCAGCAGACTCACCAGCGATGCGTGGGCAGCTCTGCAGCTGCCCCCAGGCACGAGCAGCTCCTTCCTTGGTGCCTTTCCAGGTTCTCTTCGGCTTGCTGACGGGCACAGAGAACCAGTACACGAGCAGGAGCGGTGCTCTGAGCTCCCAGGAGCTCCACAACATCCTGCCCTTAGCATCCAGCCAGATCAGGTGAGGTGCTGGGCTCCTCCGGGTCTTCTGGCCTCTCTCTCCCTTGGGCAGCAGGTCTGGAATTGCTGCTTCTCTGGTTGGTTTTTTTTTTTCCTCTTCCATCTCTACAGATTTGGGCTTCTGCCTCTGAGCATGTCGAGCTCCAGAAAGAGCAAGTCTGCTGCCAGGGGTGCAGAAAGAGTTCAGGTTGGTAAAAAACAACCTGTGGGCACTGGGCTCGTTCTCCCACCCCCCTTAGAGCTTTGTGGGGAAAGAAGAAAGTAGCCAAAAGAGTTAATATTTAACCTGGGTTTTATTTTTGGTAAAATGAAAGCACAGCAGGAGATGGATGGTTTGGATTTTCCCCTTCACCCTCCAAAAATAAACCCACCCACGATGGCCCCCCTGTGGTTTTGGGCCCTCTGTGTTGAAACACAGGCAATAACCACCATGAAAACACAGTGAAGTTCACAGAGGAGGCATTTTGAGGTCAAAATGAGACAATTCCTTTAAAGGGGGTTGCAAGGAACACTGAAGGACACCAGCTAATTCTGTGAACTCCTTTCCAGTGGGATGCTGACCTCTGACTCCCGCCGGAGCCTGGTTTGGGTATTTAAAGCTGTGTGAGCAGAGTGTCTTGCTTCTCTTGCAAAGGCTCTGTGCTGTCCTCTTGAGTTTTATCAGCAGCCAGCCAGCGTGTTGCTGCCTTTCCCCCCAGTTGAAAAGTGTCTGCTTAGATGGAGTTGTCTGTGCTGAGGGCTGGGAGAGCCAAGGGACACCTCGCTGTGACAGGAAGTTGGCATGAGTCACGTTTCCTTTAGCTGTTAGCCACCCAAGAATTCATCTGTGGTGACAAATTTCCAGCTGGGCCAGAAGAGCAAAGCTCTGGTTTGAGCAGAGTTACTCGAGGTGCTGGTGTTGGCTCTGCAGCTCTCGTGCTGTGTTCCTTCAGAAGCACCCAGGGCCAGCTGTAGCACGAGGGTGGTTTGAAAGCCTCATGCTAAAGGTGTTCCTTACCTCTCCCACCTCAGCTCCAGTAGAGTGTAGAAGTGTGTGGTGATGTCTGGCTTGCTCCTCCCACTGCCCTCGCCTGCTGTGGTGGCCACACTCCTCAGAATCCTCAAGAGATGCTTGCTCCTTTTCTGCTAGAACAGTTCTGGAGAGGTTAAAAAGTCTGTGAGTTACTCCAGAACAGCTCTCTGCAAGGACTGCAGCTCTCAGAGCAACAGCCCCTTCCCTGCAGTTCAGAATAAGGGAGGGGGTGGTTGTTTTTGGAGCATTAAATGACATCTGAAGGGTTACCTGTTGCTACCAGCAGCAAGGTTCTGCCCCTCAGAGCATCCTCTGCCTGTCGCTAACCCCCAGGAGTGACACCAGTTGTGGTTTAAGCTCAAGTCCACCTGTTCTGCTGCACTCTACACCTGTAGCTGAGGGTATGGAGTCCATCAGGGCTCTGCTGTCACTTCCTGATGCTTTTTTGTTTTGAACAACAGGTTGCAGCTCCCACACTCACACGAGCAGAGGACGAGGCGTCGCGCCCTGGCTCCCTGTTCAGGCAGCTTGTCACTGAGGAGGAGGACACTGCTGCCCCTTCTCTCTTCAAGCTGGGGTGGCTTTCAGGCATGACCAAGTGATGCAGTGAAAAATAAAGAGCTGCTCTGAGTCCTCATCTTCCCACGAGGTCGCTCTCTCCCCACGGCAGGTCCGTGCTCCTGGGACAGAGGTGGAGCTGCTCCTTCACCTCCTGTTCTTTAGGAACTGCTCACCTTAAAAGTCAAATTCAAAGCAAAAACAAAACAACCTCCACACTGTAACAGAAAAGAGAACATTCCACAGCTAGGAGCAGGCCCTGGAGTGGGATCAAACCCTTCCCCAAGCACCACGACCCTGCTGTGGGTGAGCCCAGCGGGCACCTGATGGTTTCAGCTGCAGCTGCCTGAACTTTCCTGGTTCTTGTTTCACATTTTTTCAGCCAAGATCAAGTGAGATAAAAGCTCAGGGCACAGCAAATGGAGGGGAAAGTTCATTTGCAGCTAGGACAGCCCAATGGGACTCCCAGCACCTTTTCCTGTTGGGCTGTTAACTCTAAATGCTCCCAAAAAATTCTATTGCCAAATACTTTTTTTTTTTACTAGTTTATTGAAATTAAAAAAAAAAAAACTTATAAAACTGAAGAGGAACGTTAAAGAGAACTTTACATAAAGCAACAAATTGCTAACAGATTAGGCAGCTGATTGGAACTGGACGTTTTTGCAACCCTCTAAGACAGATGTGGACTCCTCCAAGTCTCCTCACGACAGGTACTTTAGAACCACCCCAAAAAAAACAAAAAAGAATCCTATAAAAATTGCTTCAAAGCCCCTTTTGCATTGCCATAGTGCAGCAAACCACAAAGTAAACAATTTTTCCTGTTAACCTGTTCTTTCAAATATAGACTTAAAAGGTAACAGGCTTTCTGTGCAATTCAATTTAACAAACTTTTTTTAGGTTGAAATAGGAAAATCTACAGAGCTGTCCCTCACGGAGGGGGGGGGGGGGGGGGGGGAGGGGGATGTGTCTGGTGGTCCATCATGTGGGGAGCCGTCCCCGGCTCTGTAGGCTGTGGAAATGTGCCTCTTTCAGGATCTGGTTGATGTAGAAATAAGGCCCTTGGCTGAGAGCCGACTGCTCGTGGAAGGAGACGGGGCTGGAACCCGGCACGGCGGGGCCGGGGCCGTT
>NW_008592120.1:0-3500 GCF_000691845.1 Merops nubicus | reverse complement strand
ATTTTAAAAATATATATGTATTTATATCTTCTCTTGAGGTCAGAAAGGTGTTCACAGGCTTTACTCAGGCCCAGAGTCAATCCCTGACCCCATGGTGAAGGCCTGTTGATTAAACAGGCTTTGAGGAGCTCTACAAAAGCACAATTCCTGTGACTGGTAAAGCTGGCCCAGAATCCAGCAGAGTTCACTTTTCAAATCAAAATGGTCCCATCTCAGTCTTGATCAGATAACAGGAAGGATATCTGGTACTTCTGAAAATATTAAAATCATTAATCAAAAGTAGGAAAGCGTTTACTTCAAATCAGGCAGTGGTGTCTCAAAGTCATGAAATTCTTCAGGTAATGTGATGGACTGATAAGCAGCCTCAAAATTCTCTTCTGGAAGGTCAAGAAGTCCTGGAAGAAACAGACAACATAAAGTAAGTATCAATAAAATAAAAGTCATGCTGTCTTGGGTATGTATAATAAGACTATAAACCTGTCTGGCAGGTTCTAAATAACAGGAAGGGAAAGCTTAGTCAACAGGACTCCAAAGAGGAATGAAAATCCTTACTCTACATATCCTTTAGAACCCAAATTTTTCACAGCCAGCTGCAGAAGAGCCTGCTGCTACAGGATCTGAAATGCTGCTGTTTGGGAACAGCTGCTTTGAAATCCCTGAAAAGTTCTCCCTGCTCACCTGGAGTCTGTCTCCTCACAGGAATCACTGCCTGTTCTGGGCCCCCCCAGGGTCTGTTCAACACCATTCCCTGGCAGCAAATAATTACAGAGTGAGGCTGCAAACACTCTGGAAATGGAGACTCCCTGAACAATCCAGGTGAGAGGGGATTTCTGAAGGTTATCTCACCCAGCCTTTTGCTCAAACCAGGGTGAATCTCTAAGTCAGATCACTTTTGACTGTTCCTTTTGATGGAGATTCCCTGGACAGCCCTTTCCAGCATTTTACCACTTCCACTGAGATTTGTTCCTGCCTTAGAGCTGGTTGGAGTCTCTGTTGCTGCAGTTGTGACCATGCTCTCTTGGTCTTGTGCTGCCCAGTCCTCTATAAGCTACTCTAGGATCTCTTCAAAGCAGACAGCACTTGTACTAACCATGTTTCTTCCAGAGATTTCCAAAAGTTTACAGATATCAACCAACTAACATGATAATTGCTGAACTGAGACTGGTTTCTCAAATGATTGAGAATAACATAGAGCAGATATTCACTATTCTACAAACAGAGTAAGTCACACAGCTCCTCAGGGCTGGGAATAGATGCTAGTGTCCTGTTTTCCTCTTTTTTATGGACAACAGTGCCTCCCCTGAGCACGACAAACACACAGCCTGCTGGAAAGGGACCCGTCCTCGCTGCTCCCTTCTCGCTGGCTCCATGGCTGCAGCTCAAAACACACCATCAGATCTGGCACAGACACACTGTTGGACATGTTGTTGGTGTCACCAGCAATTAAAATTAATTATCTAGCAACAGAGGCTGAATTCAAGTTCTTCTCATAAGACCACTTAAGCTACTGCTTCTTTTAAAGGGGTCAAAGGCCTGAAATGGCATTAAATGAAGCCAGACTAAACAGCAGCAGTAGGGACCAGTATGTTCAATTCCCTAATCCTGTGTATTTATACACACAACAGAAACATACAGCAACATTGTATAGCTCTGTTATTTATACAATACCAGAAATATACAAAATTAACTCTTAAAACAAGGGCTGTGAGGTGGAAAATGCAGAATCCTGTAGGTACCTGGGCGAAAGGCTGTCTTCATTTTGGTCAAAGCTTCGCTGCAGTCTGCCAGGAGGTACTTGGCTTTCCTGTGGTAAATCCTCACCACTCCGAGCAGCAGATGGCCTGAGGTTCGCAGAGCTATGGCCAGCTTGGGTCATTTCAAAAAAAAAGGCATTCAGAAGTTAGTAATTTTAATAATAGCTAGCAAAAACATGAACATGAAAACATTACAGAGTAGCAGCAGAGCTCCAGTAACACCGGCGCAGAGCTCGGGGAAACTCAGCAGGGCTTTGTACTGGTGGAGAGGACTGTGAACAGAAAGGACGTTTCAGAGCTGGGAACTTTGAGTTGCTTCTGCTCTTAAACATCACTGCAAAACCACGAGTCCTGAGGATCACTCCTCCTGTGGATGCCACTGCAACAGCAAGGCCAAGGGCTGAGTCACAGGTACCTGGCTGCCCACTCTGCTCCTGCCCGAGCCACACAGAGCCTCTCACAAGCACCCTGTGAGCTTAATTATCTATTTAACAGCTCATAAAAGGTGCCCTGGAAGAAGTCCACCGAAAATGGAAGGATGGTTACAAGATGTCAGAAGTTATTTGTTAGGACATCACCAAAAACATGCTTCTCAAGTGGTCTCTGTACAACTTCACAGCGGTTTTCTTAGTTCCCTGACTTTTGGCTTTTCAATCTTTTTGAGACTGTTCCTTCAAACACCAGCATTTCCCAAATTCTGTTGGACAATAACTACAGCTGGTACTCAAAGTCTCCGAAAAAAAGACCAGGAAAATGTATTTGATAGGTATTACATGGTAACATTTTCTTACACTGTATATAACTGTATGCCACAGCTCTCCAGGAGTAAAACAGAGTCACAGAATGCTTTTAGAGAACCATAGAATCACAGGATGATTTGGGTTGGAAGGGACCTTAAAGATCATCTAGTTCCAATCCCCTGCCATGGGCAGGGACATCTGCCACTAGGTTGGTTGCTCAAAGCCCCATCCAACCTGGTCTTGAACACATCCAGTGGTGAAGCATCTTCAGCTTCCCTGGGGAACCTGGGCCAGTGTCTCACCACCCTCACAGTGAAAAACTTCTTCCTTACATCTAGTCTAAATCACCCCTCTTCCAGTTGGAGCCATCACCCCTCATCCTGTCAATACAAGCCCTCCTAAAAAGTCCCTCCCCAGCTTTATTTTAGGCCCTCTTCAGACATGGAAGGCCACAATGGGTTGGACGAGATCTCAACAAGTAATATATTTATATACCTGCCACTTAATGGGCGGAGATTTTATCCAGATGAGAACTGAATTAAAATCATATTAGGAATTTACCTCACCCTAGTTCTGAAACAGCCACAGATTTGTCCAGCTAAGCGAGTCTCCACTGCTGAAGACGAATACCTCTGCCCCAGACCTCACCAGAAGACACCTCATCATTTCTTAGCCTACCTTTGGCGAGATGATCTTTTTAACAGTCATCTCTAAATTGCACTCAAATATATGAGCTTTGGTGAGCTTCTTCTCCCAGTGGGCAGCGAGCCAGATCTTGGCCAGAGGCCCGCGCTTGTTGATGAGCAAATGCACGTAGAACATGGCGCCGGGGACGAGGGTCAGGGGCCAGCCCCACGGCCACCCCCTCGGGCCGGGCCTCCAACGGGAGGAGGGTCCTGGGGTGCGAAGAAGGGAGGGGGATTTAGTGGGACACTGAAAGGGTGGAAGGAACCAGCTGGGTGCTGAGGGGATGGGGGGATTTAGTGGGACCTGAGGGGATGAGGGG
>NW_008592119.1:0-8688 GCF_000691845.1 Merops nubicus | reverse complement strand
AGTCGGGCACGGCCAGGGCACAGCTGGAGCTACAGGGGCTTGTTCTGACTGCCCATACTGTGCAGGGCCTGCTGAGGCAGGGAGGTGGGGTCGCTCACTGAATGAGCGCGGAGCTGTGGCGCGGCCCAGCTGTGACTCTGGCGCAGAGGAGGGCTGACCTGGCGCCTGGTCCGTGCGCTGAAGCTCCTGGCAGTCCTTGGGAGCGCGGTGAGGCGCTGCGGCGTGATCCGCAGCTCGAGGTTACTGCTGAGCTGCCTCTGGCAAAGCACAAGCTGTCTGTTGGGAATGGCACAGCCTGCCTCTGGCAGCATTGGGACTGCCCAAGCTCCTTGAAAAGCCCATTCAAGAAGCTCTAATTCTCCCATTAAAACTGCATATAATGACTCCGTTCCGCCGAGCAGGAATTGCTCCTCTAACAGTGGGATTCCCAGCCTGGCTGGAGCTTGGGGGGCCCTGCAGTGACTGGGAGCTGAGGAGCCCCACAGAGCTGTGTGCCCAAAAAGCCCATCGATGACGTTTCTGCGTGGGCCGGTGCGTGGGAATGAGCCCCACTGCCAGGAGACCTGTGGCGGTGACGGCGATGCGAAGCAGGGGCTCGGGCTGAGCCCAGCCTGCTGCAGAGTAAACCTGGCCTATGGCTCCAGCCGCAAAAGACCCTCGCGCGCCGCGCTCTGCCGCTCGCGGGCACAGCTGGAGGATGCCTTTGCTGTAAACTTTCTCTGTTGCCCCTGTTGGTCACCCAAGAGGCTTTTCTGTTCCATGAGAGGAGACATGGAGCATCTGTATGAATGTTGTATCTTTGTCATGCTCCTACTCTGCCAAACTACAGACTGAAATAGGTTAGTGGGCCTAGAAATTATGCAGAGTGTAATTGCACATCTTGCTTCCTATGGAAAGCAGCCTAAAAATAAGCCTGTCTATGATTTGCATAAGTTCTATTCTAATCAGAACACTAAAAACAACAAAAAAAGGTCTTGGCACGTGAGTATGTGCCCTTATGCTGGGAAAACAGTGCCAAGTCCAAAGCAGATTAAATCACTTGTGTAACACAGAGCAGCTGCAAGGACATTTTTCTTTGGGGATGTGACTGAAATGTGCCATTCTATAGAACTGCACGCTGCTTAAGCGATGAGATACGGTATGTTATACATGTGGCAGTGCCTGAAACGTGATGTTGTGCTAGGATAAACACAAGGGCAGACAGTTTTTCCCAAACGCTGCAATACGTTAACCTGCAAAAGTACCCAGCGTGGAATCCCTTGTTGGGGTGGGATATTGAAATGATATTTCTTAAATGTTGGTAAGATTGAATTTGCATGTTAGCTGCAGATTATCAAAGGGAGGCATTAATATTAGAACAGGTTTGAGACTTGCATAACATTTTGTTCAGTTGTATTTTACTTGTGCTATCTAGACCAAATTGTGTGTGTTTGCTGTCTCGTAAATAATTTTCCCTAGTGTGAATAAGCTAAAACCTCACATTGTAATTTTAACGGAATGTATGGAAGATCCTTTATGAATTGGGAAAAACAAGCCATAGTTACCCTCAGGAAAATCACCTCTATTGTTTAGGTTACTTATCTTTGTTTTGGAGTGTTCCACCTCTGTGTCTGCTCAGCTGAGAGCAGACTAAAGGATTTATGTATTATTATAACCTATGACAGATACAGAGGACTCTGATTCCATGTCTCTGATGGCTGTAGTTGACTGTAGAGTACGTGTGTTGCAGCAATGGATACTCCTCATGCCAGACAGCATGTCGAGGTGTAGGGAGTTGCACAGTGATTACAACTCAGCAAGCAATTGAGTGCATTATTAGGAAGCCTTATTAAGGTGCCATTATTAAAATATTATGTATTTTTTACCATGTTTTCATATTACAGATTCTGATTGTTGTTTAGACCCCTTAGGGTATGTGAACCTGTTCCTGTGTTGCTGTACAGGCTCCATCACCTGCACAGTGATTCAGTCAGACCGTACTCTGTCCCGCTCCGTGTGTTTGTATTCATCCACTGTCACGATGTCAAAAGCCTGCTGCCTCTTGTGCTTTATATTTCTCTCACCATGAGAGGCATAGCCAGATCTCGCAAACCTGTGTTTTGTTTTGTGAAGTGTTTCAAGCTCCCAGGCTATGCTCAGTGAGACTTCCAGACATCCCTGTAAATCTGCATCTTTGAATGTGGCAGTGGCTTACAGGGTGCAGCTTATCTGGATTCTTGTTCATTTGCATCAGTGCAAACACATCTGATTTGAGGTGGAAGTCATGCGCCAGTTTAGTGGATGAAGCACTGTGGGGACTGCTGCAAAAGGAAGAAGATGAGGACAAGCAGAGCAGCCGTGGAGGTGAGGAGAAAGACCAGCTTCAGCCAGAGCCAGATGGAAGGATGCCTGTCCCTGCTGACCTGCAAGAACAGCTTCAGCTGGTGCATCGACAGTCGTGTCCTGAGGGTGACTTTCCACACAAACACTTCACTGACTTTTCTCCCCAGCCATCCTAACAGAATCAAAACTCAAAATATTATCCGTGAGGTGAGAGCAAAGTCTCTGCTTTTAGCTGCTGCCCCATGGTAATTAAAACCAGATTCTCTGCAGTGAGCTGTAGTTGTTTCAGCAAGTTATAAAACACTCCATCTTTTACATGAATGGAGGGGGATAGGTGCTGCCTCACAGTGAAGTACAGGGAAGGATCTTGAGAAAAGCAGAGAATTAAAATACCTCTTGAAAATATAGCAAATCTGTATAAATAGGTAAAAGGTTGATCTGTTCAGTGCTTTTTTTGTCTTCTCAAGGAAACACCAAATCAATAGAAACAAAAGTCTGCATATATTATATAAAAGATCAGACTGTTCTCTTCTGGAAAGTTCTTTTGCCTTTCTCTTCCCCACTGTTAACTTGAAGGAAATGGTTATGTTTGCATTTTATTTGAAACCCATTAGTTAGTTTAAATCATTTGAGTTCTACTCATATCTCCTTCAGTATCTGATCTTATATCAGAAACAGCTGTACAGTTCTTTGTGCCTTGCCATTCTTCTATTTAATAATGGTACAGTAAAATACTCGGTGTTATCAGCAAAACCCTCCACTTTGGTAATTCTCCTGACTGCACTGCCATGGTTTATGGATTTCTGTGTGTGTGCAATGCATTACTGTAATCATGTCTGATACTACTGTGCTTGAAGCTGGCATCCAAAAGTTGGAACTTTACTCCAAGGGTTCTCATTTTAAAAATCTTTTAGTTTGTAGGCAGAAAATGTATTACAGTATGCAAACTTGCTGCCAGTGCATTGCACAAAACCAACATAAAATGATATCTGCTGTCATTCCATGGAAGCCACACATAGGCTAGGAATGTCTATAGATGTAAGAAGATACAGACAAGAATAAGTAGCATTTGGTGAAAAATAATGCATCCTGTGGTCCATCAGTAACAGCCATCATTTCTTATCACCTCTCAGTGGACTAATCCTTTTGGTTTTGCATGTGTATGTTTTGTTTCATGTTAACCCCACTAACTGTATATACTTTATTTTTCAATATTCATGGAGAGGTACCTACCTCTTCACAGAATTGTGCTAAGCTCTGATGGAGACTCTCGTAGCTGAAGTAGTATTGCTGCAAAATCCTCCGTGTTTTAGAGCCCAGTAGAGCCTTTCTCTTTTGTTGTCCTACCTAGAGGTTTCCAAATGTAGATGGTCTTAATTTCCAGCTTTTCCTGCAGTTCAGAAGCGCCGTGCCACCGTCCTGGCGGGCAGCAGCTGGCCGTGGCACCGCAGCCGTGCCTGGGGAGCAGCTCAGAGGGGAGGGGCAGTGGGAGATCTGCTCGCCCTGCTCGATCCCTGCAGCCCAGCACT
The DNA here is from genome assembly GCF_000691845.1 of Merops nubicus. NCBI lineage: Eukaryota > Metazoa > Chordata > Aves > Coraciiformes > Meropidae > Merops > Merops nubicus. The sequence goes on along the minus strand of NW_008592119.1, from coordinate 4,837 downwards.
GGGGCTGCCCTTGCTCAGAGTGTGTTGTGGTGTGTGAGCTAAATGCTTTTGCTTTTACATAGCTTAAAGAAAAGCTGGGTGTGTTCTTGTTTGTGACTAGATGGGAGATGCCTTTTGTGGGCACAGAGGAGTTTCCCCCCACCCTGCCCAGCGGTGGGAGTTGGGCAGTAGGAGCTTGGGGTATCTGGTAGAAGATGCTGCTTTCCTCTGTTAAAAACCTCTTGGTTTCACAGTCCCAGATCCTTATTCCTTGCCACCAAGCTTGAGCCAACTGTGATACATCTATTTGCAAACGGAGGCAATTGTTAGTTGGGTAACAAGTGTTATTTTCATACACCAACCACATGGCACTGAAGGATTCCTATCTAAATGCCATCTATGTTATGCCAGTGTTTTCTTTCTTCTTCCTCCTGCACTAAACAATAGATTTTTTTTTCTTTTATTTTTTTTTCCTTCCCCATGGTAGATGAGGAACCTGGCCATGGATATTCACAATTTGGAGGCTTCTGTTACAGTTAACTTTGCGGTTTCCAAACTGCCAAAAATGAAAACCTGGTGGATTGCACACAGGCTCCTGCTGCTTAAGTTTCATCTCTTGCCTTTCTCACCTCTGAATATTTTTTTTTTTTTTTTAATAAACAATGTATTATTTGCCAATGCTTTTCGTTATTTATTAAGATTATTTAGGGGTAGGCCTTCTAAAGCATACTCTGGTTATCTTCAAAACTCAAAATGCTTTAATGAAGTTCATAAGCAAACAAAAGGTTTATTGGTAGAATGTTTTTAATCCTGTAAGATTCCAAGGCAACAGTATAACACAGTGTGCTGTGATGATCAAGGGTGAAGATTGGGAAGTTTTGTCTCCCTGAATCCAGTCACCACCTTGACTGGAGATCCTAAGGCTTATCATCCCACAAAGCTTTGTGTTGATCACCCCTTTGGTCAGTTTTAGTACTGAGCGATCTCCTAAATATGTAGGCTTAAAAAGCCAAAACTGATAATTGTAGGTGCTTATGACACAAAATACAAGTGTATTTTGTATTACTAAAAAAAGTAAGATTCCCAAAGTGAAGTGGGACGTGCATACTGTAATGAGGCTTAACTTGTGACTGTGAAATGCCTTGAGATTTTTTGTCTGTACAAGAGACCCTGTGCAAATTCTTCTGTGAATTGTTCTGTCTGTCATGTTAATGTAATTAGATGAATCTGACATACTTACCCTTTACTTTTTCTGAATTTGCAGAATGTCTTTAATGATACAGACGTGGTTCAGCTACATGAAAGATCCTTAATTCAATTTTCTTTAAAGAAGATTGACACTACTAACATTTGGTCACTTAACCTCTATGTCACAGCATGGTAATCGGCAGATGCTCTGCACCAGGATTTCTCTTCAGTAGAAAGGAACAAGATTTGCTATAGTAGTCAAAAGTTTACTGATTAGTTGTGTTACTTGGAGGAATTAAATTCCTTCCTCTGCTACTCAGGCAAGTCCTCCTGCTTGTCAGCAAGGTCTGCTCCAGTCCCACTTTCTTCATTCTGTGTGGGTGCTCTGGGGCTTCCACCCATATCAGCTCGTCTTGCATTGTTTCTCTATGCCTTGGAGTATTTGGTAGGGATTTGTAAAGTCAGGCTCATAAATGTAGCTATCTGCACAGTTATTCAGTATTTATTAGATGTCCAGTTCTTGGACGTACTGTACAGGAAAATGGTGAACAGGACAGCTTGAGAGTACGCAGAGCAGGTTGGGTTCACCAGCAAAAACCTGCCCTGAGTCTGAATCTCTCCTGCATCAATCTCTACAGGACACTGGCATGCAGGAGGGTGATGGTTTTCATGTGGCGACTGTTTCCTAAATATCTTTGTGATGCAATGAAGAAGCATGGTAACAAAAGTGAGTGGATACCAGTCTCCTCCAAGCTTTTGGAAAGCCGGGCTGTGCTCAGCAGGGCCATATGTCAAAGCTCATCTCAAAGGAAGAACGGTGTAAAGGACTCCTCAAATTGTCCTCTGCCTGAAAGTTTGGATAATTTCTCAGATATTCTTTTTTCCCCCTTCATTATAACATGTTTTCTCCAGATGCTGGAATAACTTCCAGAACTGTGTAACAAGACTGATTTGGATTCTCTGCACACAGAGGCCATGCGAGGCTGCGTCACTGCCCCGCTCTCCTCTCCGTGTCTGCTCCACTTGTTCCCAAGCCTCTTGCTTCCATGTATGTCCATCATCTAAACCTGGGCTGTCTGTGCTGTTCCCACGGTTGTGCCACAGCTGATGCCGACCCTGTGCTGTCCACAGAGCTTCATGTCTCAGGTTTTTGTGGGAATGCTTGTGTAGCTTGCTGAGTGTAGCATGGCTTAATAAAAATATCTGTGCTGTCTTCAGTCAAATACTTTATTCTCTGCAGACATTTATTAGAGGGAGATTCACGCAGTCCAGCAGCTTTAGTGAGATTTTGGTAATGGGTACTTGAAAGCTTTTTTAAGACCTCTTACCAAGGAATTTAAAATATATTTCAAAGATACTTTCCCCTTACAACATCATTCTGAGTCATAAAACCTCCTTTGATACCTATCCATATTCCAAATAGACCAGTGCAGTTTTATCTGTGCTCATCAGCTTCTGGTCCTGGGGACTTTCCCTTCCCTCACCAAACAGCTTTCCCAGGTCGTTCCCTGGTGCTCCCTCTGCTGATCATAGCATCGGTAATTTCAGAAGAGCTTGGTTCTTGATGTGTGTTGGTCTGCTCCCAACCCAAATATCAACAAGCGATACTGGGTTGAGAGAGAAGGTGAGAACTCTGTCAGTATGGCCAGAACAGATTAAAGTACTGTTTTGCTCTTTTTTCATGCCCTTTAATAATTTAAGGCTTGGTGTTTTTTATTTTGTCTTTGTAAAATACATCGTTTGCATTTCCCATCCAAAAATAAATTTGGCTGTGCTCTCACATTTGTTCTGGGAAATCAAGTCTCGTTCTCTACCATGTCTGTTCTGTTCATTGTCAGGGGAAAATCTGTGTCTTGTGACAGATTGCCTTTTTCAGACAAACATCCCTACCTACCAGTGATACAGCAAATCAAGATGCCCTTACAGCATCTGAGCCAGAGACCTGCCCACTCTGGCCCTTTGGAAAATCTCTGCTGAATTAGTCAGCGGTTGGCCTTTTCTGATGTCATGACTGGCAATCAAAAGGTGTGATTAATTTAGACTTCAGGAGCTGAGCAGTGTGGACCTACCCCTGTCTGAGTCTCATTAAAAGGCAGATGAGCATAAGTGCACATGCCATGTTCCTGAGATGATTATCTGCTTTTTGTCTTTTGAACATCCTCGCAATGACTTAACTCCAAAGCAGCTGGTAATCACCGGATGGTATGTAGGTCCTCATTGAGCCTGTGGGCCGAACACGTCGAATTTCTTCCTCCTTGTCTCTTAGATGGTAATGCTTCACCTGATGATGAGCTTGATTCTCTTTGAAGAAGCAGCGGTTACCCGGTGAATAAGCAAGAGTTACCTTGAGTGGAGATCAGCCCATCCTGGGACGAGGATCTCTGTTCCCATCGGATCACCGGCCCAGATGTGGTTGTCATCTTGACTTCCTTACTGGCTTGATTTTTTTTGGGGGGAGCTCCACTCTAACAGGTAGAGTCCAAACTTGGATTCTTGCATCTGTTACCTGGAAGAAGGATGGGAAAGTGTGTGGAAGTGTGTCCTTGGAGCCTTTGGTGGGCTGCAGCACCGGGGTGAGCTGCTGAGTGGTGCTGTCCATCTCAGCCTTCCTCAGCAGTCCTGGGGCTTGCTGGTCCAAATCCTTATGTGGGGAAAAGCAGAGACCTGCGTGGTAATACATCAGTGTTTCTACCCCACAAGCTGAGGAAAACTGCACCTGCTAACCGGGTCAGACTTTTTAAAAATGTTGCTGTCTCTTTCTAATTAAATTAAAATACTTTGAAGGTCTGATACATTTCTTGAATGGTAATATTGGTGTGTATTTGCTGGTGGGCAGTTTTGCAGGGCGAGGGGTGAAGGTTGTGTCACTGCTGGGCTCTTCCATCTTTTCCATATTTTGCAAATACAGATTCTCTTGCATGCTTTTAGAAGTAATTTGTTGTGCTCAGTGTATGCGTGTGTTCCGATCTGTAACTCATGTTAAATTATCCTATGTGAGTAGCTGCTGAGGAATATAATAAAATTAATCTCTGTTGCACACTAATGATAACTTTGGTTTTCTAATGCAAGGTATCTGGTTTGTGTACCTGAATGGTGCTTTAAATGGCTTTTCCTTAGTCACGTCAAAGATTGCTTAATCTTACTTTATGTATTGATAGGCTAGTTCTAAATAAACAGCAACTGTTTTCTACTTGACCAACCCTGACCACTCCTCTTTTAGTTGGCCACTTTTGAGCAAAGCCATTTAGCTGTTTCCTTAGCCCTTAATGCATGTTTCACATGGACTTTTCATGTTCTGGGTTGCCTCTTGCAATCCATGCTTATGTAACACATCGTGTAGCCAAGTGTAACCATGGACAGTATGAAATTCTGATCACATTTATGAAATTACGGATTTACAGAATGGAGTTCTGTTTGCATTTAGGAAGTTCTGAATTTACATTATGGAATTCTGTTTACGTTTCTCCTCTGCTTTGTACCCGCCAGGAAAACAAAACTGTGTAGTGGTATCTAATCTGTACTTTTTGCAGTCTTTAATGCTGAAAAACTGTGGCCAGAAGCGCCGAGGTCAGCCGGGGGCGGGCGGCCTGAGGGGGTTTGTGGAGCGGCGCAGCGGGTGACAGAAATCCCGCAGTTCAGTCCGGAGCCCCCGGCAGATCTGCCCGGCGCT
>NW_008592118.1:0-7042 GCF_000691845.1 Merops nubicus | reverse complement strand
AAGAATGAGGACTTGCTTCACACAGGGAGACAGACAAACAGATGGGGAAAGAAAAATATAGTGACGTGCTAGAAGGCAGAGAGGAGACACTTAGAAAAACAAGGACAGGGAGCACGACAGAGATGGAGAAAGGAAAAACTAGCAACAGGACAGAGAGGGAGGAATTCAAAATGAGGGTCAAGGAGTGAGACAGATGGAGAAAGACATAGACTGGTGATGTGCTACAGAGATGAGAAGGAAGACCTTGAAAAACAGGGACAGGGCACTGGACAGAGACAGCAAAAATACCGACAGGCTACAGGACTGTGTACACACGGTCGGGCACTCGCATCACTCTTTTAATGGCAAAACATGTAGGTCCAAACATAACCTACCTACTGAGAACCATGAGGTTGTATGTAGAGAGGGCAGTTCTAGATTCACTTGTCAAATGCATGGAGGGTGTTGTTTTTTTTTCTCCAGCCAAAATCCTAAAGTGCTTAATTTGCATGAACTTCTTCCAGAACTAAATTATTGCCTGATTAACACAGAGCTTAACTGCTTTCTCAGCATTGGAAGAAAGTATTTTCTAATGAAAACACAGAACAGAACAAGGAACCTTGTAATGCCAAAGCTATTCTTCCTGGTTTCTATCAGCAGTAACTGCTCAGCACAGACAGATGTTAGGACAGTTTTCTTGCTTTAGTATTGATGGGGGAACCTAATGACTCTTGTATGATCTTTACAGTTGAAAGAAAAACTGGAAAAAAACCTGATAACCACAAAAAAAAACCCCAAAACAAAAAACCACCACTGGTCTATCATCATGATAGTACTAACAGTGGAGCCAGGATTATTCACATAAAGTGGAATACTAGGCTGTTTATTGGACATTATTAAAAATATGAACAAAGCAAATACTTTAGGCTCCTACAAAAATGTTGGATTCAAAATGTACCTCTCTCTTCTTTTGTGGTCTGTTCAAGCCTGTTGTAGCAAACCTGTTCTGGTTAGTCTCAGCTCTCACAGAACACAAATTTAATATTCCATCTAAGTTACTGTGCATTAGTATTATTTTAACTGACAAATATGAAGTTAATAATGTTGAGTACAACCTAGTATCACCAAAACTGTGCTTTCCATTCCCATTTTTGTTTCAGCATACACAAATGGACCTTAAAAACCTCTTCAGGAAATGGAATAAATTTGCAAGAAGCTAAGAGAATGCACATGGAAGGACTTTGTGCTAACCCAATAATATTTTTCCTTTAAAATCTGCTGATCCTCGAAGATGAGGAAGCAGCCGAATGATCAGGTATCATCAAAGAAAATTGTATGAATATTTTTTTAACTTTTAATCAAAAAGTGTTCTTTCAACCTTAAAATGTATAACATACCATGGCCCACGCACATATTATTTTCAATGCACAGCTCTGAAAATGGCAAATGCTACTGTACTGAAATTGCCTAGCACATTCTTCTTCAGCTACTGCTTACAAGGAAATTACCTACTGAACCAATAAACCAAGCCCATGAGGTAGCCAGAAAAATCTGGCTAGTCTGCAGTGCTAGGAAGATCTGTGTGGACACCACCAGTACAAGTTGTTCCTCAATCTACGTGCACATATAATACCATAAACTAAATACATCAAGTTTTAACAGAAAAAATAAGTCTCTGTTTTGACTATTGAAACTGTCTCAATTCTGCATCCTTTCCAAGCCATTGTAAATGCCAATCATCAATTGTTTCAAATGTGAAGCAGTGAGTGCTTTGTTCTCAAAGCACTGTTAATGCTGTTTTCTATGGGAAGGGGGACTTGGGATGTTTGGCTCTGTAGCAGTTTACTGCAACAGTTATCCTGAAGCAGTAGAAAAGGTGCCAAAGCCTTTCCAAAACCTGGGGTAGCACCATCTCCAGCAGGCTCCTTTAAAAAAAAAAAAAATGCTACAAGCAAAAAGATCACGTAGTGATTTTTTTTTTGGAGAAAATTTGCTCATCATTTAAGAATAAATGCATTACGGTAAAACTTCTACAAAACAGGTCCGAAATAACTTGTAAAATTGATGCATTTATATGTGTTAGAGCAGATGCAGGCCCAGAAATACTTAGCTGTATACAAGTTATTTAAAATCCGGTTTACAAAAAACTTTCACTGTGCTGGTAATGGACAGACATACAGAAACTACTGTAACCAGACATAAGCCACCTGCATGCTGTTAATATTTCACCTTCTGCTTTAAATCAGGGTACACTATTTGCAATTTTCTCGAAGACCACATAGCTGGACAGAGACAAAAAATACTAAAATAAAAAAATGTCATTTTATTTTCATCTTTAAAGATGCATCTCTAAACAATCAGTAGAAAAAACAAGTAAAAAAAGTTGACACCAGCATTTTGTAATATCACATTGAACTAATACAAGACTTCATACAAAGTTTTCATACACCACTCAAAAGCAGTTTAAAAAAAAAAAATCTGGTCTCCAAGTCCCTTCTACTTAAAATTAATCATGAAGTACCCACAGATTTTAACTGTAAACGAAGGATAAATTCTTTTTCCTTCCATTTCTGAAGTCGATTGCCACCTACTTCAGTCATTGGCAAATGAATTTCACGTAGTCTCTGTTACAGAATCGAAGAGAACACAATTCCATGATTGAAGTCCTTTTGTTTTCAGTATAGGCTCTTTATAAAATAAAGTCCACACTCCTCACATATCTTTGGACTGATCATCTTCTTCAAGTTTTCTGATTTCATTCTTTAAACAGTTGATGGTTTCACGACTTGCCTTTAGTCTTTCTTTAAGCTCAGCAATTTCAAAACTAGTTTTCTTTTTGGCGGCTTCCAGCTTTTCCCTGGTTTTCACTTCAAGATCTGCAACTGTGGTGGTGATAAAGAAAAATAAATATTCTAAGTAGTGTGAAAAGTTTTTCATTTTCTACAATTTGCAACAGTAACTTGGATGGTTTTTGTCCAGAAAAAACATCTATCACTGTTAGCCTTAGAGATTCAATGATTTGTAGCCAAATGGTATCCAAATAAAGCCTTGGAGTTAAAACAAAAAAAAACAAAACCAAACCAAACAAGCAAGCTTGTTTTGTGGCCTCATTCAGCCCATCAGTTTTGTCAATGGACTTATATAATTCATGAAGTTATTTTCCAGAGTTTTTTAAACATATAATGGGGAAAATAACTGACATTGTGACAGGATGTGAGGCCATGGGCACAGACTGAAACACAGGAGGTTCCCTTTGAACATCAAGAAACTTTTGATGTTTTGTTTGTTTGTGTTTTTTTGTTGTTGTTGTTGTTGTTGTTGGTTGGTTGGTTGTTTTACTGTGATGGTGACCGAGCATTGGCACAAGTTGCCCCAGGGAGGCTGTGGAGTCTCCATGCTCAGCAACATTCAGAAAGCATCTGGACATGGCCCTGGACAACCTGCTCTAGGTGGCCCTGTCTGGAGAGGGGTTAGACAAGATGGCTCCAGAGGCGCCTCTGCGCTTCAACCACCCTCTGGTTCCTTTCCTACGTACTGCGACCACTTTCTACTCTGTCTCACTGGAGTTTAACCTTATGTATCTAAAGATTTAGGGGTGATATTTTACTAATATCTGATATTAGGACATTGAAATTTGGTTTATCGATTTTTTAATTTGTTCATGCACAGATTTTTGGCTGGTAAAGCCAACAAATCTAGGAAGGCCATGGATATACCTTCATATCCCACACATTACATAACTGTAGGCAGTGGGAAAAAAAAATGCTCTGCTTCAGTAGCACAGTTCATGGAAAGATATATAAAAAAAAAAACCACTAAGTTTCTATCTACAAGTGAAAGAAGTTCACATTTGGATAAGACTTTATTAAAATTATTAAACATTTTCTACATGTAAACCATAACAACACCTCAAGGCTGACTAAACTGAGGTAGAAAATGCAAGTACCTCACAAGCCCACACAACCAAACAGACAAACAGGAAATCAGAACCCTAACTTTGTAGAGCTTCAAACTCATAACCACTCCTAGCTCTGGGTCTTCACTGTTAAAAAAACACCTGACATTTGTTGTCAGGGGATGTGCAGATAAGCCCAAATCTAGGGCTATATATTAATACAAACCAACTAGATAAAAAGGATGCAAAGAACATAAGCTATACTGAATACTGCATGTTATAAAATGACCTACAGTTAGAGAATAACAGAGGGGAAAAAGCCAGGAAGAGCTTTCTCTCTATCCCCAGAGCGTTGCTGCTCTGACTTAACCAGCACTAACTGTCCTGTACCTCAGTGCTTGAAGCGTGACCTTAGCTTGTCGCCAACGTCCCAATGAGCTGCACAGAACTACGACAAATATAGCAGCCTTAATCTTCTCTCTTTTAACTCATTTCAAAGACGTTAAACTAGGTGTAGATCATGCCATCCCTCTTCATATTGAGTAAATTCATAATTCCTCTTTTCAGCAGTCACACAGATCAGAATACTTCAAGTTTTCAAATAAATATCTTTACAAAAGCTGAAGCTAATTGCACTCAACAATATCATTTTTACCAGAATCCAAATCCATTGTACTGTTGCAGCCCAGAAAAAAAAAAATCACTAAAAGCAAAACCAATGATTGTTTATTTCTAAAATGAAAATATTTTAATTTTCAACTTACACTCTGTTTCATGCTTATAAGCACCTAGCGTTAGCTGACGAGATGTTGTTAACAGCTGCTGCATCATTGCAGTAGGATCCTGAAATATCTAACAAAGGAGAAAAATACATGATATCACTAACACTCTTCCAAAGAAAGTGAAGATTACATAAAAAAAAATTTCATACCATTTCATCATAGAATTCAGAAACTACAGTTTTCTTTCCCAGGATGGCATTGGTGTCAGACTGAAAAAGCTTCAACAAGTGATACAAGGTTACCTACACAAAGACAGAATTTTATTAGCGTGACAATTGTAAGGAAATACAAATCTTCACCTAAATATACCAATAAGCAGTGTTTGTTCTCACTAAACAATTCTGTAAGATTCAGAAGTCTTTTAGGAATGCAAAAATAAATGTTCTATAGCTTCAGTAGAATTACTTAAATTTAATGTTCTGTGTTAAACACACCAACTATCTAAAGGCTTCCTGAGACTTTAAAATCGTCAGGGTGAGTGGCTCAGGCTTAGTGTCTAAGAACTACTAAAAAGGCCTTCTTATAAACATTTCCAAAGAGTTCAGGCCAACTTTCCCAATTAATCGGTTAGAAAGTGCTTTCCATGACCTTATAATCCCTTCTTGGCAAGGAAAGACACCAGGGGGGCCTGTGGATAGTTTTTCACTGAACTGTCTGTGGAGTTGCTCTTCCGTTGCTGCACTGCCGCTGGCAGGAGCTGGGGAGGAACTACTGCCCTCTGCCCAGCTGCGGGAGCTGCGGGCCACAGGGAGCACGGCCTGGGAAGAGCACACGCAACCCAGCTCTGCCCTTCCAGGAACAGGCTCGGGAATGGCCAGGGAAGAGTGCGACACCGCACTCCACCTGGGGCTCCCCACAAAGGAAGAACACGACAGGCACAGAAGCAGCCTTCCAAGAACTGCCACACAGGAAAAAGTGCCCTAACGGCTTTACCACAGATTGGTGAGGATCTGAATGGAATCAATGTCACAGGTCAGGATGCTGCTGAGCACAACAGCACAGCAAGCCCTCTCCAGTCTGGCATCCCTTTTCACATATTCAAGAAAACCACAAAATTCACATTTCCTCTCATTTGGGAAACAAAAAAAAAAAAAAGAGGCTCAAACAAAAGGATCACTGAAGTTCATTTGACAGAAGGAACTCAGTCCTTCCAGAAATAAACATACCCTTCCCCTAAAATACAGTCATTGGGTTTCCTACCTAGACCTGGGTAAGCAAACCTGCAAGACACCTCTAAAACGCGTGACAGGAAGAAAGACATTCATTCCAATGCTTTATACAGCTAAGGAAGTATTTTAACCTGTTTTTCTTAGTAAAGAGGCTAATGCCAGTGTCGTACCTTTGCTGCTTTTTGACTGATTTTGACCAAACCTCATAGACAAAATAAATAAATAAATAAATCTAAAATCCTGTAAGTAGCAAGCCACAAAGAATGGAAATCCTCAGCACAGGTCAGGTGCAACACGTGGTTACTTGTTAGTGAATGTCAGAGAAGTCAAGCACAGGAAAAGCTGCTACGAATGCCCCACCAGCAGTAAAGCACAGAACCAGGAAAACGTGGCCAACCATTAAATACATCTCATGAACAGGCTTTATTGCTTCTGTAGCTGATAGGATGTATTTTGACCATCAATACCCTAGAGCACAGCTTTACGACACCATAATTAATTAAGTATTGTTACAAGTCCAGGGTACTTACAGGTCTTTCATTTGGATCAATGAAAAATATCTTTATGATTATTTCAAATTCACCCCAGCCTGTTTCGGTGATTTCATATGGTGGTTTGGTAACGACTGCAGTGAGAGAGAGGTGTTAACACAGGTGATAAAGCCTCAACGGAACTAATCAAAGTCCCAGTTCTAGGAACAAATGTCCAAATAAAAAGCCCACCTCTTAAAGGATTCCCGTAGCTTTCATGCAACTTGAATTGAATCTTTTTCACATAAGCAGACATATCCTAAAATGGAAACATTTTTTCTGGTCATTCACACAGCACACCAAACTGCTGCTTATTCACCCCTCTTACATGACTATCATTTCTTCTGACATAAGCACGGTGTTTCTTTCGACTTTAAACACAGCAGGAAAGCAGGATGGTAAATCCAACAGTTAATACTGGCACAGAGATGAGTCAGTATTTTGTCCACATGAATGCTCAGTTTTCCTCTAGCCTGGAAAACTCACTCCAAAAACATATGGGGAAAAGCATCTTTCCTCTCTTTCCGTTCTGAAACCCATCCACCCTGAGCATTTTCTCTGCTTATGCCCAAGCACCCTGCTGCCCTCTCCTCAAATCCCGGCTGTTTGAAATCCCCACTCGCTGGCTGGGTGCGCTGCCGTGCTGAGAGGGGCCGGGTGACGGGGTGCCCGGGGCAGCACTGTCCC
>NW_008592117.1:0-13869 GCF_000691845.1 Merops nubicus | reverse complement strand
TTTAGTGATCAGAATAGACTGCAAGAGACTCCTGAGTGGACAACAGCATTAGATCTAGCCAGGAACTGGAGCAGAAGACCAATGGCAAGAGAATTAGTAAGTAGAAAGATGTCCAGTAGCATCATGTACTAGGATGAGAATCTGAGATCTTAAGATATGACAAGTAGTTCTCAGGGATTTAAACAGTAGGCAGCCTATGACCAGTATTAGAGAGAGCATTTCATCTTCTTGAGCTGAAACATATATTCAGCTACAAGTAAGAATTCCTGTTCCTGATAAGTAACACAACTATGTAGAAAACAAAGAAAGGAAAAGACTCATAGCTGAGACCAAATCCCCAGTTTCCTTTTGGACACCTAATAATGAATGAAGGTACATACTTTCCAGTATCACTCAGATTTTGTATTTCAGATTCAGGGTCAAAGGCCATTAAATTTTTTGTCCAAAGGCAATGGCCATTTGAAAGGAAAGAGAAAATGAAAATAAAACCCACTTCAAAGTTAACTCATCAGACATGGTCATCTTAGGCCCCAGTAAAAAGACTCTGAAGTGCTACCATGAACATTTGACAAAATAAACCCAGAAGCAGCTCTCTCCAATCAGAGAGGGGAAGATTGTGCTTTTGAAATTTCTGTCATCACAGTGAGATGGGCAGACCAAACATAGACAGAGAAGTCATTTAGGCCACAATGAACCCAGCTTTCTACAGGCCTGCTGAAACAATTGCTAATGCCTCATAATATGAAGCAAGCAATCCAGCTACTTTTAGATGGGTGAGAAAGTTGAGAATAATGGACAGGCAGGACAGTGGCAGAGCACAATTCCAAACCAATCACTTTGAGAACAAATATTTCCCTTTCACAATCACCCAGCTCTACATGACATTGTTAAAGTCTATGTTCTGGTTTGAGAAGCTCAGAACAGTAGCATAGCCCAAATTCCTTTACATCTATTAGGCTGCAAGCCTCAGCTCAGAGGCTTTTAGATAATTTAGATATTTTAGATAATGTTCTGAGTAAGCTTCAAGACACCAAGCTTCCTGGATATCTCCCCACAAATCAGCCTGAATAGGCACATCAGACCCAGCCCCATATCCAAATATCTTGTATCATCAATTATTCCATCTGCTTTTGTGGTGCTTTCACAGGGTCAGTGCTGGCCAATCAAGTTTACCATAATGCTTGTCCAGAAAGGTGTTTATCTCCTGCTGCAAGACAATCTGCACAGAATTAAGCATGACTCTTTCAGGGCAGTGCAGTCGAGCAGCACCAAATGACAAGAGATCAAATGCCAGCAGTAGACACGTGCCAAGTGCAGGTCAAATAGTGTGCAATGCCTGAGCCTGCTCCCTGGGCTGTGCTCTCCATATAAATATATATGTAGTAAAAAGTGTACAGTGACTCCTTGAAAAAGGAATACCATTAGAAGAGAACTATGGCAATGTGGGGAGAACAGAAATTCACTTATTTGTATCATTCTCACACAACTGATCTGGAAGCAAAGGAATAGGTCATGACAAGTGCCAGAGCATGTCAGAAGTTCTTTTACAGATTATAATTTAATGAAAGCTGGATAAAACTCCCTATTCCAGAGACATGTAACTCCAGGTTTTCTTCCAAATTGTAATTTATAGATCTATCACAGCATCATTCTGTAAAATGTGAAGGAACAGTAGCACTGTATGGTCCAAAGTCATAATTCATGTAATGTCACAAACCAACTAACCCATGAGAAGTGAGCTCACAATGTCTGATCTTTGAGAAGTGTGAGGACTGGCAAAAGACAAGTGCCATTGTCTGGGAAGTAGAAGTAGACTTACAGATCCTTTAACATGCAAAAGCACCTTTACTAAACAGTGTTCTCTGTCTTTGTGGAAGCACTCACTCCAAACACTTGGAATTTAAGATGTGATTTAGAAAAATGTTGCTTAATGTGGACGTCTTCATTTAAGCAGTTTAAGTTTCAACTTAGCTCACAGATTGGTTCTTCTTTGTATAGTATATTCATCTGTATTCACACGTACTATGCCCTGTATGCTACACAGTAATGCTGAAATCAGAAGAAATCAAAGTTCTGAGGACATTTACCAAAGGAACTTATCTGTGAGCTGACAAAGGTAGGAAAGTCACCAGCAGAAAACAAGAGGTGGTAACAGGTTCTCCCTACAGGACTCTGGCACCATCTGAATAAGAAGAGCACTGGCAGCAAGAAAAGGAAACTGAAGGGAAAAACCAGTGTTGCTTGGTTTTCTTTGGCCATAGAAGGCCCAAAATCAACCTACATGTTCATGGCAATTCGTTGCAATCACAGATCACGACAGCAGCAAAGCACTGCTGCAGAGCACTGTGAAACAAAGACTGGCCAGAAGCCCACCCCAGTCTGCTTGTCTCCTGTCACAAATTTTCCTTAAATCCCTGCAGGACAAAACAGAAGACAAAAGACAGTAAAGGAAACAGATGTCAGGACAGCAGCTGCTTTCTAAGGGCAGGTGTTGCAGAGCAACAGAGCCACTGTGAAGTTTGGGAGACACTCAAGTACTGGATGCTTCCCAGCCTGTGCAAGTGGGAATGCAGCAGCTTCCTTTTGGAAGGAAGAATTAAAAGGAAATAATTGTAACCCAAGAGTGAGGCAGTTTAAGGTGACCACTACATGAAAAAAGCATAAAAACATTTCTATCAGTCAAACATGGAAAAGAAAAAGCCACCCAACATTTTGGGCCTATTATCTTTTAGTGCTACTGTTCCTGCTGCTAACTAGGACTCAAAACATCTTAATTACACACTACCTGTATCTACTGACATACTTCAAGACATTTCTCAGTTATAAAAAGCTGTAACTCACTCTCACAGACAGCTGAATGTAAAAGCTCATCAAGTACCTTATTAATTGCACAGAACAGCAAGTTCCATTTTGAGTCTAGCAGTGTGCCTTCAAATCTAACAGCATGCACCAAACCAGTGCAAGCACTGCAGCTCACTCCTACCCTGCTGCAGGTGAGCCCTGGCACCCTCACCTGTCATCACTGCTCTGCTCATCGTGCAGGAGACGCTCCTTGTTCAAGCCTATTTTTTCAAGCTCGTGGGCAAGTTTTTCTAGATCATTGTTCATTTGCTGGGTCTTCAATTTTTCATTCACCAAGTCCTTACAGAGGAAAAACTGCAGTCAGTATTACCATACAAATACAATAAGGCAGCCTTAATTCTAGAAGTGCTGAGGCAAAAGTCTTTTATCACTACAATAACTCAATGTTAACTCTCCCTTCCTTCCAATTGTTAGCTGTCAGCTCTATCAGATATTCCATTTTTAACTACAATATGATTTCACTGTAGTTATTTACTCCCTTCCTTTCTGTAGACCCTCCCGTTCAAATCTGGTTTGAAACATTACAGTCAAGGGGAAGAGTTTCAGCCAGAACAAATAGTGACCTGAGGAATCTGAACATTCATTTAACATTAATTTCTCTCCATTACAAACAAATTGTGATGGAAACAGTAACTGACTTGTGTTTACCTCTCTCAAGGTGACAAGGGTTTTCTTATCAATGGTAGCACTTTTCACCAGTTCTTTGTTTTCTTTTTCTAGTTCTTTCAGGCGTACACACGACTCTTTGTATACAACTATTTCTTTAAATAAAGATTTATTTTCCTTCTCCAGATTGCTAATTTTTACATTGTTTTCTTCTAAAGTACTGTCTTTAATCTCTGCTTGTTGTCGAAGCCTTTTATTTTCTTTCTCCAGCTGTTTCTTATCTTTTTCCAGTTGAGAAGTCTCTTGTTCTAACAACTTATTCTCCTTTTCCAACTGCTCCAGGCGTTTACTAGAGATTTTTAACTCTTCCAAGTTCTTTTGCAGAGTCTGGTTTTCAGACTCTAAGTCTTGTAATTCACTTTCTAATTGCTGAATCTTCTTATTGCTGTTTTCAAGGGCTTTCTGCAGCCTTTGGTTTTCTGTGTCTAGGCCTTGGTAGCTCACTTCCAAGCGTTCAGTTTTCTTAAATGAGGCTTTCATGAGTTCAAGGCTTTTTTTAAGCTGCTCCTTTTCACTCTCCAGTTCCTTATTTTCTAATTGTAACTGTGCCACTTTTATGCTTGTACACTTCAAGGATTCAATTGTTCTTCTTAACTCTAAATTTTCTTCATCAAGTTGTGAATTCTCCTTTTCTAAGGATTCTAATTGAAAAGTGAGATTTTTTAGGCTATCCAAAGTTTTTTTCAGTTTTCTGTTTTCCGTTTCCAGGTCTGAGTTTTCTTGTTCCAAGGCCTCTATCTTCTCACAAGTAATTTTTAAGTTAGTAATTTTTTTCTGCAGTAATTCATTTTCCTTCTCCAGACGATGCAGCTCATTCTCAAGTTCTTCTGCTCTCTCCCCTCTCTCTTTATAGTGTTCCAGTTCTTTCCTGACTTGTTTTTTTTCAAATTCAATCTTATTTAACTTACTGCTGGTCTCTTTAATAGACTCATGAAGGATTTTATTTTCTTTTTCAATTTCTTTCATTCTTGCTTCAGCACTGATTTGTGAGCGTTGTCTTAGGGAAGCTACAGTTTGATTCAAATGTTCATTTTCTTGTTCTAATAGCTTAATCTAATTAGGGTAGAAAAATTGTAAACTCTGGTGAACAACATGCCAACAAGTAATTACTTCCATGTATAAAAGCTGAAAGCAACTAAGATAATAAGATGACATCATATTTCCCTTTTAAGTTAAAAAAAAACCTGTTACTCTCCTGGCATTTGAGGCATTACAAACACTGTCTGTGTACACTGGTGGAAGTCTGACAACAAAATAAGTCAAAAGTGAACCTTCAAATATCTTCCTCTTGGATATGAGTAGACAACATGAAAATAAAACCAAAGCACAAACCAAAACAAAGCTCTATCTATTTCTTAGCGTATTTTCATCTGTATTTTCCTAAATTTAGTTATTTCTCTTCAGCTACTCTGTTATTTCCAGAGATGTGTCCACAAAGAACCAGCTGCACTCAAGTTCTGAACCAAACTTGAGATGGAGGGAGGTGTGGCAGCCACAGAAGTGTCTTTATTTCACTTGGAAAAAACAGAGGGGGGCTGTGGGATATGGGGGCATCCTGATCCCAGCCAGTAACATTTTGGGAAGCAACAGAAACTTACATTAATTTTTGTATTAAAAACAACCCTTGGATGTGCTGTTCCAAAACAGCTTCTGAAGAAAGTAAATCATACTAGAACTGAATTATTTTCTTAGACAACATATTCCAAGACCTAAATCAAGGATAAAGGCAGCATTCACATCTTATTTTTTTTCTTAGTATTTCTTGACTTTCTCAGTTACTCCAAATCATTTGAAATTATCTGGGTATGTAACAACAGAGAGCAAAAATCCAGAAACTCCTCAGATCAATATTGAAGAATACACTAATAACATATCACAAGGGAGGTTTCAACAATAAACTGTTTTGGAGAAAAACAAAAGGGCTAGTTGCAGTCAAAAGCAGACTGAGAAAATTATAGACTGTTCTTTCATATTCCAGTCTGAATGTAGCTATTAATTACAGAATCTATGGTTCTGTTCCCAGCCATGATAAACTGTTCTGAAACGATAAAGGAGAAACTGAAACACAACTTTGTAGCACTTCTTTACATAACCTGGTACACTGCTGAACAGGCATAATCACTTTCCAAGAATTCTCCCTCTACCATCCAAACTTAAAAAAAAAACCTGACCAATGCCTCTGTGATTTTGGATGAAATCAAATGAACCTTTTGCAGCCAATTCCAGTAAGTTTCAGCACAGTAAAAGACATGCAAGATGCTGTTAACCCACTGTAAGTCCCAAGTATACTATTTTAAAGCAGAAATAGTCCCACTGGAATGTCAGTCCTACTCCAACACACTTAAAACAACACACCTATCCTTGATGATTGAATTGGGACTTATTCCAGGACATTTCAGGTCTTTTTTCCCCCCTAGAGTACACTTCTAACACAATGTATAAATCAATTCTTGTAACAATGACCACTTCTAAACAAGACAAGCTGGCATATTTCCTTTAAATTAACCCCACTGTTCTCTTCAAATGAAAGCAAAGCTTCAATGCCAAGCTTTTGGGCTTTCTTTTCTAACTCTGGAACTTAATTTACTGATTAAATTGGTCCTTTGAAAATGTTCAGGTTTTTTGAAATACAATATTCTGTATTATAAAGTAGTGGACTTTTAAATGAAACTAAAAAGTGCCAATCAAGAGGCATGAGTGGAATTTATGAAAGGTAACTACAGTTCAAATTCTGAAGGGTTTGATTACTAAAGATGGGATTTCCAGAGTTTTCCATAACCCTTGTTATAACTCTTGTTTCACAGTGTCTGCCTTCCACAGGTCCTCTGAATTGCTCTGCAAAGACCTTTAGAAGGTGTCAGCACCCACTCTATGCAGATCCACCCTCCTCAGATCTTCCACAAAGAGCCAGACAGCAGTGTCTGGCAATCAGAAATAAATCCTGCTGTCCATCCAACAGTCACAGCTAGAAAATATTCTACTACAGGGAAATATTATGAGGCTGGATATGATGGTTCCTACCCCAGGAAAACAGACTGTAAGTGACAGAGGAGGAACAGAGTCAGCAGCAGAGCAGCAGCCCAGCTCTGCTACACTGGTCTTGGCCAGATCCCTTCAAGGGGAAGGCTCCTGTAATTCTCATCAGTACTCCAACATTACTTCAAACACTGACCAGCTGTCTGGAACCTGTTTTCCTCCACTGAGAGGTGTCTGGCTTACTGCCAAAGTTCCCAATTTTCTATTTTGGCTGAGCTACACCCTCTGAGCAACTATAGCAAATGCACAGCCCATGAAAGCCACAGAAGCATTACAAAACACTAAAAAGTTCTAAAACTAACAGTAAAGCCTCAGCTAAAAATGAGTCATGTCTCTCACTGGCTGCAGGTCTTAGACTTTGCTGCAGATATGTCCTTTTGGCAAGTCTGCTACATTTACAGTCCCTTTATGCCTGTTAAAAAATTACAAAAGGAGAGCAATGCAGTGCAGTGCAGCATTAAGAGTTTTGATTCTGCTACTCACTTGTCGCTCTGAGTTTTCTCGAAGTGCTTCAAGTGTCTTTTCAAGCTGTGCTTTTTCTTTCATCAAATCTTTACTCAAGTTTTGACTGTTCTGAAGACTTTGTTTCTCTTGGCTAATTTCATTCTCTAGCTCTTCAAGCTAGGGCAAAAGAAACATATTCCTAAAGATTACTTAAAATTGACAATGGTATTAACTCTTAAATGGGTTGAAGATACCCTTATAGATACAAATACAAAAAGGTTAAAGGAAAGAATAAAATGGAATTTTCTATTCTTTATCTGAAACGATTCATCCCTTCTAGGAATTTATTTCTGCCAGAATTTTCTCCCTGGCTCTAAATATTATGCCTATAAAGTAATTTTTGCATTAAAAAGGTCAGATTTTATTAGGCTCTGGATATTTCCCCAAGCATCTTTTTTCTCTCTTAAAATTCCATTTCAGTGAGACTTATATTGCTCCTCCAACTCCCTTTTAACTTAAAAGGCTTGAATATTGTTTGATTTTACTTGACTATTTCAAGAGATACTTATGATGATTCCTTGGGAATTAACCACACAGGTTTGTATTGTCAAAGAGTTTCAACCAGGCAGCAAAAGTGTTTACAAGTAAAAATAACCAAGTGTGATTTTCCTGTCACATTTAAGTCGTAATTAGTTACTTTGAAGCAGCACAGACATTGTATTTTTAAACAATCATCTACTGGAAGGTTTATATGCAATGTCAAATCCATCATCCACAATACTCAACCCCTGAAGAGTCCAGACAGAACTCGGGCCCCAGGCAGGGGGAACACATTCACTTGTTCACCAATTCCTTGGCCAACCTCTCTCAGTTTTGAATGAGGACATGACCAAGTTTTCTGCTTGGATTTATCAGTCTTCATCTCCATATACATACGTTCTTCTGCTTACTAATTACCCAAATTAAATAACATTCTTAAGTATCATAAAACACTTCTATTGCTCATTATGTTACCAATATGTTAATACTTTCTCTCTCACTGGTGTAAGACGTTTCTGATTAAAATGGTCACATTCTTACATCAATAAAAAAGTGTAACTAAAGACAAAAACCTCTTTGAGATGGTTTCCCTTTTATACCATAAACTTACAAACACTGTAACACTATTTAAACCCTAATAATGCTTTACCCAAAATAACAGTTCATAAAATAACCCTTTAGAAAAATGGCAAGGCACATTAGACAACTGACAGACAATACAAACACACACTGATGATCACCTTCTTGCTAAGTCTTTGGTTTTCTTTTTCCATTTTCAGAATCCTTGAACTACTGCCTTCTACAGAACCCACTGCACTTTGTAGCTCTTCCACTGTCTTCAGCAAACTTTGGTTTTCCATTTCCAGCTTCAGTAATCTGCTTGATGTCAGTTCATTTACCTCATGACCAAGTGATTTCTGTGGCACTGTAACAGAAAAACAATTCTAAAAAGTTCCTTTATTACCTAGAGTTTTTGGACTTGACATTTTTAGACCTGGGGGATTTAGAAGCCTTTAATGTTCACTCCAATACCTTCTTGGTGAACAGAGCTAATTATGACTTATGACCCACCTTCCTCACCCAACAGTTAAAACTGCAGATGCATAAAAAGAAGTGTTCTACTCATCCTACTGTTCCTAATCAGAGCAGAGATTTGTTTCCTGCAGCTGAGGATACATCTCTTCATTTCCACAAATCCTTTGCACAGGATCCAGTGTATGACCAAGCACACTATATTGGAAGAATCACATTTTTTGCCACAGCTACATCTGCAAACAATCACCCTGCAAAGACTTAGCTGGTGATGTGTGCTACAGAGTCCAGAAGTCTGAATGGCAACACAATGTAACTCCAGGTTATTTATGGGTTTTACACCTCTGTTTATCTGAACAAGAAGCACAAGAACAGAAACTCTTCCCATAGGCTCTATCTCCAAGGGTATAAGGATTTTTTACTTTGAGTAAAAAAAAACCAAACAAACCCAACAACCAACCAATGAAACCAAAACAAACAAACCACAACAAAAGTAAGCAAACAAAAAACCCCAAACAAAAACATCAACCCACCCCCAAACTGTCACATCTCTCCAGAACACAAAGCTCTGTACTTTAGGAGGACTTGTTATTTCCCAATGTTGTCCAGTCCTTGAGCTTTCAATTTCTGTTTTATCAGTTTACAAGTATTACAATGTTTACCTTCAGAAAGTTCAGTAGTCCTATTTATCTGTTCAAGTTCCCAGCCAAGATGCAATGATTCATCCATACTTTGTTTCTGAGCCATTTCTAGAGTCATATTTTCCTCCATGAGTTCCTCAATCTTCTTTCTGTCCATATCTCGTTCCTTAAAAATTATTTCACACGTAACATTAAAAAAAGAAAACAGGGAAGCAAAATTTCATCTTTACACTATCTTAAGAGCAGCCTGATGCACAAAGTTGTAACAGGACTGGCTCTGTGATGAGAGTGTCTCACCTGGCTCTATACAAACCCTTCTCTCCACACGTTATTTTAATGTATCTCTCTGCATTTTGCAAAAACTGAAAGTAAACAGAAGGTAGCAATCTGCCACCCCTTCAGGAAAACTAAAAAAAACCCCCAAAACACCCAAGCAAATTATGACTTTATAATTTAGAACACTTATCTTGTGAAGAACTGGTTAGAAATTATTTGGGGAATAACCTTCTGAAAAATATGTCACTATACTACCAAAATCTGAAATATAAACAACCTCTTTTATCTGAATATTTAAGTGACAACAGACTATCTTCACATAAAAAAAACCCAAACCTGATCCTATTGCTCTTACTAATGTTTCTCTGTATTTTTCACATCCTATTTTAGCTACCCAATTAAACACTGTACAGCATTTAGGAAGAGAAACTGTACCTGAAAGGTGTCAGGAAATGAAGACATACCTTCCTCCTCTCCCCCACTCTTTTGACTGTGTTTCTTTTATTAAAAATGGAAATGAAATTCAATGCATGTCAATTGTCTTTGTCATCCTTCATTTACACTTACCATCTCCATATCATGTAATTTAGCTTTTAATTGTAGATTCTCTTTTTCTAACTCATGTAATTTATCAGAACGGGCTCGGGTCCCCTCTAATTGATCTTCCAACATTGTCTTTGTTTCTAGCAACACTTGATTGTCTTCCTTTAACTCCTGCAAGAATTAAGGAAAAAAAAAAAAAAGGTGAAAAAAAGCTCTTTAGAAACATTGCTAAAACATTCATTTGGAAGCTCAATAGATTTTTTATAAAAAAAAAAATATACAGTGATTTCATGTAAGTGTAACATGACGTGTTTATGAGAAGGTTTTACATAACTTCAGAGAAGTTAAATAGTCCCTAAATCATTAAGAAAAAATAAGGTGGTTCCTAATCACAATCAAACCACAAGTATCTCTGAGATTTGAGGTGTGACCTGGTAAGATGCACTGCATGTATATGGATCACAGCTAAGAAAAAGGCTTGCATCAAATAAAAATTATAGGTATCAGGCTCAAAACAGAAAGCACTACTTCACACACCATGTAATTGAGTTGTGGAGCTTACTGCTACAGGCCTCTGCAGATGAAAGGGATTAGATGTGTTGAGAAGTTACCTAACCTCTGAGTATAATTTTCCTGAGCAGAGACTGATGGAAGCTGGGAGAGCACAACAGGAAAATATCAGCAAGTGCTTGCCCTGTTCTTTTATTCTCCTCTAAGCATCTCCTATTGGCCACTCACAAGGACAGAAGATGGATGCAGATGCTCCTTTCAGTCCACAATTTATCTCAGTACCAGACTGAACTCCCTATCTTGGGGTTGCAGGAAACAAAGCTCAGGAGAAAAATCTTCTACAGGCCATAATTAGGTTTGTAGGTCTTTGGGCAAACCTATTTAAGCTGAAATCAGGACATGATGCTAAAAATGCAGCCACATTCTCAAAAGACCACCAGCCATATTCAAAGGTTCTAAACAGCTTTAATTTATGTACATACATTTTTTTTTAAATGGCATCTAATGAAAGTAATAATAACTTGTAAAAACATAATTTGTAATTTTACTCGTGATAGAAACAAAACTTTTCAAACCTCACCACAGTCAGCTGCAAAATCTGAAGAAAGATCAGTGAACATAACATATATTTATCCTTCACATTCCTCCCTATTGCAAATATTAAGTTAACTTATAATTATTACTATTATTATGAAGCAAAACCAACTAATTAACATCTATCTCTATTCAAGCATGCTTGAAAAAGCAGATAGTTTACAAGCTATGAAACATGTAAACCCATGTTAGGTTTTTTACTCCTTTAGTTGTAAATTTCCACTGTTTTCCAATCTTGTACACTAATCTCTTCTCCTTCACCAGTTGTTTTAACCCTGTTGCTTTCAGTACAACAGCAGGAGATGCACACAGTTTATAATTCACATAAGATGCCTTTCCAATAGCTCACATACAAAGGTTTGCTCAGATGCAGGTGACAATGCTCAACACTCCCTGTACCTGATTTTCCAACAGACCCATGTATGCTCATCTCTTACATCCCACGTGGGTGACAGCCAGCACCTCTGAGGAGCCCTGAGAACACCAATGACAGTGCTGGGCCTCTGTCACTGAGCTCAAGGTGAAGAGCAGTATCTTGCTTGAAGCACATCAGACACTGAAAAAAGGTCCAGAGCTGGAAAGCAGTTACCAGCCTTGGCTTTCAGCTGAAGGCACCTTTGGAGCCTCCTCAAGAATGGATGTTTCAGTAACAGCTGGTAAGGTCTGTATTTGGAGTATCTTGAGAGAGTTTCTTCCAGTTTCACCAGACTATTTCACATCACAGAGTAAGGTGATAAAATTCATTTCCACAACAAGGCTAAGAGCAAGTAATGCTAAAAAAAAAAGCCTTGGGAACCATGATTTTCTTTAAATGTCAGAAGTGTCTAAAGGCCTTTTAACTATGCTTTAATCTACACCATGCACCTTATGTCTCACTAGTCTATTGCTGAAGTTTTTACACTGCAGTTCACCTGGAAAAAACATCCATCTCATTTTCCATTAAAAAGCTAATAACTCCCATGTCAGTTGACACGTGTTATTTCTGACCACAGCTATTATTAGATGTTCTGGATGAAGGATCTACAACTGAACATTAAAAAGATTTGGGATTTGCCCTGCAGTTTTCCCCCTCTCATCAACAGTAGCTGATTTATGCTGTGACATACAAAGTCTACACTCCCTGCAAAGTTTTAACTTGTAAACATTTAGTGAGATCTCTTTCCAGAGGATGCTGTCATCAGCATTATGACATTTTTCCACCACAATATTTGCCCAGCAAATCTGCCATTGACAAACAGAACGGTGGCCTAATAAAATCCTCCATGTTGATGAATTGCTTCTTAAACTACTAATTCCTGACAGAACTGTAAAGTCCCCCTTGCCTGGTGTCAGAGCATATTTTTTCAGTACATTTTATGCACAGAATGCCAATGTCCTACACTCATGTGTATACTCGTGTGTACTCACCATTTCCTCAACACTTTACTTAGAAAATTAGAATCACAGAATCCTTTAGGTTGGAAGGGACCTCCAAGATCATCAAGTCCAACCCTTGAGCCATTAGGGCTCTAAAGTCCTCTGCTAAAACAGATCAGAATCTGTCAGGGTTGGAAGGGACCACAAGGATCCCCCAGTTCCAACCCCTCTGCCATGAGCAGGGACACCTCCCACTAGATCAGGCTGCCCAGAGCCTCCTCCAGCCTGGCCTTAAAGACCCCCAGGGATGGGGCCTCAACCACCTCCCTGGGCAACCCATCCCAGGGTCTCACCACTCTCATGGTGAAGAACTTAATTACCTTCTCTTAGGTGACCCACAAGAGAATGAAATTATTACATTTATAGCATATTTTTAATTAACTCCTCTCTGGGTTTCTTAAAAAAACAAGAGGCTCCTACTCATCTTTCTAGTTTATAGCTATGGTGAATAATGGTGGCTTCAAATGACATCACATGTGTCCTGGTTCCGTGTAAAAAGGGGTTCAGGGCAGGACCCACATGGAACAGAACTATGTACTCTGTCTCTCTCTCAGGAGGGGAGACGCGACATTTTGGAAATAAAAATGAAGTATATTGTTCAACAAGGAACAGCAAATGAAAAAGGGAGGTAAGGAAAATAATATATACAAAGATTAGGGGAAAAATACAAAAAATAAAATATACAAAACCCTCAGAAATGGTTCCAGGGTCCCACGGAGTGAAAGGACAACTTCCCTCTCTGAGCTCCAAGGCAGGAGTGAAATTAGAACCCACTTCTTGCCTCTTATCAGAGTGTGTGTGGGAAGGGGAGAGAATACAATGGTTCACCCCCACCTGGGGTCCTCCCAGTTGCTGGAAGGTCACGCCCCCATTCCAAGCCTCAGACCACAACAACATGCCATTACACAGAGGAGCTCTTTCCCCAAAACCGTAAACCTATCACAAAAGACTATTATATCCCAGAGTAAGACAGTTTTCACCTCCCGATGTTTAAGTGATGCAATAACTTTGATAAAGCCCCAGCACACAGAGCCACGCTGGTTATGGGTCTCTCTTCCCTGCTTTACCTCCACTCGTGCCTTGTAGAACTCGATGTCGTGCAGCCTCTCCCTGAAGCGGCCGAGCTCGCTCTCCAGCTTGTCCACGCGGATGGCCTTCTCCCGCAGGGCGTCCAGCTCGTCCCGGTACACCCGCGCCGAGCGCGCCTCCGACAGCAGGCTCATGTTCTGCAACACAGGCAAGGCCACAGTGAGGGCAGGAGCACTGGTGCCACCTGCTGAAGGATCACAGAATCATAGGGGTTGGAAGG
>NW_008592116.1:18250-18458 GCF_000691845.1 Merops nubicus | reverse complement strand
GGAGGGAGTTTTAGAGGGGAAGACCCCCCAAAATTGGTGACTAGGAGCCTGTGAGGCAGCTTGTGCCTGCGGGAGGTGTGTTGTCGGGGTTCTCCTCCTCCCCAGGAGCAGTGTGCTGGAGCTGTGGAACCTGCCGGGGACACCCCCGAGGCTGCCCTTGTCCGGGGTGCGGGGGGGGTGCCTCGGGAGGGGGGGGGGGGCTGTAGTG
>NW_008592116.1:11449-18109 GCF_000691845.1 Merops nubicus | reverse complement strand
CTGGAGCCCTGCCCTGCCTTCCAGAACCGAGTCCTCAGCCTCTCCGAGGGCCCTCGGCTGGTATTTTGGGTTGGGTGCTGGAGGCATCACCCCTGCTTGGGGTGCTTTTTGGCTGTTTAAAATCCCTCCCAGCTCCCCAGAGTGCTGGGGTGTGCCACAGGGGACACCTTGGGGCTTCCCTTTCTCCTTGGGCTTTATTCCCTAATTATCAGATGATGGGATGTATCGTTTGGGCCTCGATTCCCTGCTGCCCCCTGGGTTAAGGGAGGGCCTGATGCTGGCGCTCTGGGGTTTGGAGTTGCCCAGCACTTCATCTGATTTTACTCCTAGGTGGGAGCTGTGGGGTCTCGCCAGCCCTTGAGGCTCACTGATCCCTGGCAGGGTGGTTCTGTGGCTGGGCAGGATGATCCTGGGCCCTTTGGGTTGGTGTTTGGAACTGAGCAGAGCTCGGGGTGCAGCAGCAGGGCTGAGCTTGTGCCTGGCTCGAGTTAGGCCAGTCCTGAGGGGAAATATCATCCTGGGGAGCGTGCATGGGGCGGGCGTGAGCCCCCAGAGCTGTGGGGAGAGGTGTGGGGCTGAGCACGGGGACGGGATGGGGTACGCTGGGAAGCCTCACTGAGGAGGAGAAAATCGGGTTCAGCACGAGGCTCTTGGATCTCCCCTTCCACACTTGGGATTTTACCTTCCCCTGCTGGCACCTGCCTGCTCGGGGGGCCCTCACCGAGGGCAGGGCCCTTGGCATTGGCTTGAGTTGCTTCTGGCTGGCAGAGGGGAGTTGTGTGAGGTCTTCGTGGCTCCATTCACCCGTCTCAACTTTTTGGGGTGGGTTTTATCTCCCTTTTTTCCGTGGCCTGTTGGGTTTCACCACTCTGCCTGGTTTGTGGGGGCAGTTTTCTGCCCCTGCTGAGCCTCTGCTTTCAAAGTGAGTTCTTCCTTAGAAGAAAAGTTCCCATTCTAGGAAACCAGAAGAGAAGTTTCTGTTCCTCTTTGCCTCTCCCTCCACGTTGGGTGCCAACGTTTAGTCCCTGGCGTGTGTTTGCAGGGCTGGGTGTGTCTGCCTATGTTTGCTGCCTTCCTGCCTGCCTCGTCAGACCCTCCTCAAGACACTCATCATGCTGAGTAGCTCCAAACTTGCTGCTGGCCGCTGAACTCCTGTTTGGGGCTGTCTCAGAACCTGCAGCAGGACGGGCAGAGCTGCTGAGAACCCTCTCACTGGGGCAACTGTGGACTCGGGGTGTCCTGGGCACGGTTTGGGTGCTCGTGGGGTGCCTGGGTGGCTCGTTCCTCTGGCAGAACAGCAGCCCCACATCCCCTCCCAGGCCGTGGGGCTGTGTTGTTGGAAGCTGAAAGATGCAGCATCTCAGCCTTCAGGGATGGAGGAATCAGCCTAAAATAGAGCAGCACAAGGAGCTGGGGGTCACCAACCAGTTTTCTCTGCTCCCTGTAAGAGGAGACCAGTGGCACCAGCGATGGCTTATTTGGCATTGTTGCTGTCACCAAGAGCTCTGGCAGGTGAGAGGCACCACAGTGTTCACTGCTGCACCTCAGGGTTAGGAGCATCTTCACCCAGGGACAGCTGGATTTGGGAGCAGGGGGCTGGCTGAGCTCAGCCCTGCCCCAGGCTCCTCAGAACTGCAGCTCAGCAGCAGAACAAGCTCGTTGGGTGAGTGTGGAGGGTGTTCTCCCCACCGAGGCAGGCAGAGGAGGGGTGTGGGAGGCAGGGTGGCATGGCCACCAGCCTGCTCTTAGAAGAGCAGTGTTGCTCTGGAGCTCTTCAACGTAGTCATTCCAGGTGGATGAGATCAAGGATAAAGCCTGTGAGGTGGGAGGTGCAGGAGGGGTTGCTGCAGGAGGGCCTCGGAGAGGAGGTTCCTCAGCTGCAGGGACCCCTGGAGAGCAGGGCTGGGAGGGTGCAGGAGCCCTGGTGCCCTGAGCTGGTGGTGCCAGGGTCGCAGGGAGGCTGCAGGTTTGTGCTGCTTGTCCTCAGCACGGCCCTGAGGAGCCCAAACGAGGTGTGGGTGAGCTGTGGGTGCTCCCCTCCAACACCCAGCTGCTCTTTTGCCACCAGATCCTTACAAACGCTTCCACCCCTTGAATCCAGTTTGCAAGACAGGCTTAAAATACGTTTGGAGAGAAGACAGGGTGAAAATTTGGCTGCTGCGAGGTCAGGGGATTTTTGTTGTCCCTGTTTTGTGGCTGCAGATCTTGTGTCTTGGTTTTTCTCAGTGCTGGGGCTGTTCCTGGGCTGCTGTCGGGAGCTGCTGCTCTGCTCAGCCCCTCAGTGGGAGAGCTGGAATGCTTTTCCCAGCCTGGAAAGGAGCTCGATGGGAATGGCTGGAGCTGGGGCTGAGCTCCTGGCTCCACAGCTCCCTGCCTGCCTGTGAGCTCCCACTGCCTGGTTCTGCTCATCTGTGGAGGGTGTTTAGTAAGGGCAGAGTGTTTGCAACTCGCTGTAATGAATCTGAACAAGCAGATCTGTCCAGATGAGAGGATAGAGGCTGTTGGCTCTGGATCTGACAACCCCCCTGCTCCTGTACACCAGAAATCTGCCTGATTTCACCCAGTTCCAGATGGACAAAGACACACGTGGAAGAAGATGGAGCAGTGCAAGAGCTGCTCTGCAGTCCCTGAACCGTTTCCTTTGCCCTCCTTAAAACTGGAGCCAGGCAGCAGCACTGGAACCTGCCCAAGGGCTGAGCTCGGGGGAATTCACCTTCAGCAGGGCTGTGCCAGCAGTCCCTGGGCTGGTTATCAGCCTTGGGGGGGCTAGGGGCATGCACATGGGGTGCTGAGCACCCCATTTTGGTGGGTGTGGAGAGGCTGAGCGAGGCTCCAGTCGCCCTGCTTGAGGCGCTGGGTTGCTTCGAGCCTGGTCCTGACGTTGGGGTGGGGAGCAAGGGGCTGGAGGAGGAGGAGGAGGTTTGCTCTTTGGAGGCTGCTGTCAGGGCTTGAAGGAGAGGGGCAGACGAGTGCCTGTGTCTGGCTGGGGGGGTCGGTGGGGCTCTGGGTGGCTGAAGCACGCCGAGGTATCCGGCGGCTCCGGGAGTGATTCATGTCTCCCAGCCGGCTGCAAACGTTCCCTGGTAGGCTTCAAGTTTGCTTTCCAGGCACTTCTGCAGAGCTGGGCTGAGGGCGAGCCAGGTCGGTCAGCTCAGAGGGACTGCAGTAAATCCTCCTTCCTCCCTCTCCCTCTGTCTCTCTCTCTGTGCAGGACGGGATCTGCAGAGAGCTGCTGCGGCGCAGCCCGGGAGAGCCATCGACCTAAGGGGGGGGCAAAAAAAAAGGCTCTCCAGAAATCCCAGGTAACTGAAGCAGGGAGGAGAGTTGTGCCTCAGGTGAGGCTGGCTCATGGGGCAGCCTCAGCAGGGCTGGGGCAGCTCTGTGGCAGACCTGCCCCCTCTGTCACAGCATTTGCACCGTGCTGCCAGCACCCAAAGCGGCCCCTGAATTGGTGCAAACTCTTCCTCTTTTCCTGCCCGCCAGGCTGGCCCTGGCTGTGTGCTCTGCCCGGCGGGCTCAACCCCCAGATTTTATCCAGATTCTCTTTTTATCCCTGTTGGGGATCCCTCTCCAGCTTGGACAGGGAACAGAGGAGCAGTTCCTCTGCTGGGCTCGCAGGGGATTGCTGCATTTGGCTTTCAACGTGCTCATTTACATTTTAAAACCATTTGCAAGCTCTTTTTTTCCACTTGGCTCTGCTTTCTGTGCTCCTGCCCCTCCAAACCAGCAAGGCCACTGCGGGCTTTCAAGGACAATCCTCCAGTCTCTTGGCTGTTGAGGGAATAGGGGTGAAGGAGCCACATGAGACAGATCCCTGCTGACCTTTCAGAAGGGCTTGTCTGCTGCCTGCACCTTGGGCTTCCTCGGCCTGCCAAGCTGTGGATCAGCCCTAAACTGCCTGAATTACATAATCTAGCCCAAAGTGCTGGGTGGGAACCCGTTGAATTTAAAGCAACACTCCCAGAGTGGGGATGGTTTCTGGAAGAGGCTGCCCTTGGTCTCGCTGCTGTGTTTGGTCGGGTGTTGGCAGATTTGCAGCCCTCAGCTGGGCTGTCCCCTTCCCGGAGCCTGGGGTTCCTCTTCCCACCCCAGGGCTGCTCCCTGTGTAGATGTGAGGGAAGGCTGGGAGGGAATTTTCCCTAGGAAAGTGTTTTTTTGGAAGAGGAAATGTGACCCTGGGGGATCGCTGAGCCCTCGTGGCAGGGACGAGGGCTGCCCAGCTCCCTGTGGGATGGAGTGAGCAAAGTGTCTGCTGCTGGTAGGAGAAACAAGTTGAGGCTGGAGCCTGAGCAGGGATGAAGGCTGGTGTCTTCAGTGACTGTTTTCCTCCTCCTCTTCCTCCTCCACATCCTCGTTAGTGAACCAGCTCATCAGCAGAGCCCGCGGCGCACCGGCGTGGCTGTGAGGAGCTCACCCTCCCTGGGGAGTGGGAGCTGAGGGCTTCTACAGGCTCTTCACCTCCCTGTAGCTCTTCCCATCAGATCCCAAGCTCCTTCCTTCCCTGGAGCTCTTTGTAGCGACCCTACCAAGGAAACTCCCACCCCTCAAGCTCTCTGGTCTGCCTCTCCTCCCAGGGACCTGCCTCTAGCTGGAGACCACCATGACAGACTCAAAGTACTTCACCACCACCAAGAAAGGTAAGAGAGGGAGTGGGAGGGTCACGCAGTTTTTCCCCAAATAATCAGGCTCCTCTTGCACCCGTACAAGCCAGATGTGGAAGGCTGGGCCTGCAGGGAGGTGCCAGCCCCTGTGGGAATGCCCTGAGCCCACGTGAGATGCTGTGGCTGACACCCTGCTCCTTGCTTTGACACAGCCAGGGTGGCTCCTGGGCTGCCCTGGGGTCAGAGCACTGTGTCACCAAACCCCTGAACCCCGAGATGAGGCTGGTGGCATCTGGGTTCTCAGCTTTAGCAGCCCAGGAGCTGCTGTGGGACATAGGCCCTGCTCTGAGCCCCTCTGGGCTGGTACAGAAGTGCTCAGAGCATTTGACTTGAGCCCTTTCCAGACTGAGGAGTTAATGTGGAGGAAGGCCAAGTGGCATCTTCCTCTTCAGTCTGTTTGCCCAGGAGTGAGTGAAGAGCTCAGTGTGGCTTTGTGAGGGCAGGAGACGATGCCCTTGGGCTGGGTCCAGAGCCACTGGTTGCTCCCAGCAAGGTGCTGGGCTGGGGGATTCCTGTTGTCGTCATCGAGCTGGGGAGGGCTCCCCAGGTAGGGGAAGGCTCCCAACAGCCATGCGTGGGGCTGGGGCTTTTCTCTGTGCTGTGAGAACTGTCCCACAGCCAAAAATACCCACCAAATGAACCCCATGTGCTGTGCTGGGGGTGCAGGGTGCTGGTGCTCACCACTCCTGCAGCATCTCTGGTCCTTAAAGCCCTCTGTGCAGAACTGCAGAGCTGCAGGGATGCACCAACACACTCAAATCTGTTTTCTCTGATTAAGAGCTGAGCCCCCAGAGCAGCCCCATCCCTTGGTGAAGATATTTGGGAAGTTAAAACCCCTTTTGCCAACTCCTGGTCTGTGGAGCATGCAGGGTGGCACCGCAGCCTGTGTGCTGTGGGTGGGAGCTGGGGTCACCCAACACGGGGGGGGTGCTCCATCCCCTCACCCCTTTTCCCCTTCCTCCAGGGGAGATATTTGAGCTGAAAGCTGAACTGAACAGCGACAAGAAGGAGAAGAAGAAGGAGGCTGTGAAGAAGGTGATAGCATCCATGACTGTTGGCAAAGATGTCAGGTGGGTGCCAGGGTGCCCGGGCCAAACCACGTCGGGGAGGGTGCTCGGGCAGCTTGCAGGCTCCTGTTTTCCCCCCTCGCTGCCTCCATGGGGGATTTTTGGGCTGGCTTTTGTCTCTGGTGAGGAGCAGGCAAAGTCCTGGCTGCAGCTGTGCCCCCTGCTGTGGGAGGAGAGGGTTTGTGTGCGTGGCTGTCCTGCAGGCAGGGGCTCGCCGGGCTTTGGTGGTAATCTGGCTGAAAGAGGATTGGTCTGGCTGCCAGATAAGTTGTTTGGATTATTGCCTCTTCCTCCAAGTGTTGCTAAAAACAAGCAGAACCCCCCTCTGAGCCTTTGTGGCAGAGGGTCGGTGGCTCTGCCTCGGTGTCAAGCAGCCCTTTGCACCCACTCCAGTCCAAAAGGTCGGGCAGCTGCTTTTCCCTCTTCTCCTGGATCCATCTTACACACCTTTGCATTTGGGAGTAGATGGAGGGGGGAAAAAAAAACATGCTGTGGGCTCTGTGTTTGGAAAACTGGGGCAGCCCCAGCTCCCAGAGCACTCCCCACAGCAGGTAACACCCTGTCTTGGGGTCACCGTGGTGGAGGTGACACTGGACGTGTCAATTTTTTGGTGTGTGGCTATTTTAGGTTGCAAGGAAGGAGTTTGAGCTCACCCCTCCCTGGGAGGTGCCAGCAGAGCCCAGTTCAGCCCGGGGTGAGAGCCAGGGATGTGGGTGGCAGCTCCCCTGTGGGAGAACCAGCCAAGTGCAGCACCCCAGGCTTAGGGGTGCCCTGGTTGATCCCCTAAGTGGATCCACCCTCTGACTTTGTGGGGGTGGAGAAGCCTCCAAGGAGCCAAGGAACATCTGACAGGGGGGATGACTCCTCCTGATGGCCTCTCCTGAGGTGGTTTAATAGTCTCATTGATCTGGCTGGATCGTCTGTGGTGAAAG